>NC_084742.1:40151588-40326588 GCF_033978785.1 Entelurus aequoreus | reverse complement strand
TTCAGCAGAATATTTCGTGGGAAATTTAAAATTGCACTTTACTAATCTAACCCGGCCGTATTCGCATGTGTTGCAATGTTAAGATTTCATCATTAATATATATAAACTATCAGACTGCGTGGTCGGTAGTAGTGGGTTTCAGTAGGCCTTTAATGGCTGGCGTACGTACATCCATCCATCCATTTTCTACCGCTTGTCCCTTTTTAGGGTTGCGGGGGGTGTTGCGGGGGGTGCTGGAGCCTATCTCAGCTGCATTCGGGCGAAAGGCGGGGTACACCCTGGACAAGTCACCACCTCATCACAGGGCCATCACAGATAGACAGACAACATTCACACACTAGGGCCAATTTAGTGTTGCCAATCAACCTATCCCCAGGTGCATGTCTTTGGCGGTGGGAGAAAGCCGGAGTACCCGAAGGGAACCCACGCAGTCACGGGGAGAACATGCAAACTCCACACAGAAAGATCCCGAGCCTGGGATTGAACTCAGGACAACTCAGGACCTTCGTATTGTGAGGCACATGCACTAACCCCTGTTCCACCGTGCTGCCTATCAATCAATCAATCAAAGTTTATTTACATAGCCCTAATCACAAGTGTCTCAAAGGGCTGCACAAGCCACAACGACATCCTCGGCTCAGATCCAACATCAGGGCAAGAAAAAACTCAACCCAACGGGATACAATGAGAAACCTTGGCGTACGCACATTTATAAATGCTGCAGACACTTTGGCGACACACACAGGTGGTTTGCCAACATTTGATTTCAACAATGTAAAAATTGCGGCAAGGACACAAAATTCACTTTTTCGCCAATGCATTTAATGCTTCATATTTATATTTGTAAGAACGCTATTCATTTATCGGGGTGATTGTTTATGTCGTGCATTTAATGTCTCATATTCATATTTGTGAGGATGTCTATTCATCTATCTAGTTGACCATTTTGCCACCTATTGCTGTCACAATGTGTTCCTGGGACTCCGGTACAGCTTTGCCAGTTGGCGGTGTTTGCTGCACAAACGGCACCGGAGACGGTGGAGGAATTGCTCTACTTTGTTATGTGGCTGCTACTGCAAAATTAAGTAATCAAACAGGAGCCAAAGTCTATTGTGTCTTTTTTATTTTAAGTGCTGCTTGTTTAAATTTTTAAATATTTCAAATCAAATATGAAATTTTCACATGAAACTCTAATCTGACTTTGAGCAGGCCGGTATTATATGAACACATTTTGTTGTACATTACAAAAATTATATTTGCTGTATCTTGGGGGTAATCAGAGTCACCCACATGTGCTCCCACCTCTCTCTAAGTCATTGCACTGACAATCTTTTCAAACAGGGTGAGCACTTTCCGGGGCCCTCACATGCGTTCTCCGTTAGCTTGTTCCTGATGTACAGTAGTACTACTTATTTCTCATTTCTTCCTGTGTGCGGTTCTCTGACTCCACAGCATTGTGACAGCCTCGCACTCCTTATCCCACTCAACCCTCTTTAGTTTTCTGGAAAACACTAGAGGACAGCGTGCCAAGAAGTATATTTTGGTGCGCCTTCACTTGAGCAAGAAGCACCTCCTACTCCTTGTCGGTGCATTCCTTCGATTTTGTCGTCTTGCTCATTATCTTTGTGTTTTTTCAATGTGGGATTTCTGGCGTATGGCTAATTTAAAAATGGTTTGTCTGCTCGACCGGCCAAACACATGTGCTTAAAGGCCTACTGAAACCTACTACTACAGACCACGCAGTCTGACAGTTTATATATCAATGATGAAATCTTAACATTGCAACACATGCCAATACGGCCGGGTTAACTTATGAAGTGAACTTCCGGTTGAAAACGTCTATGTATGATGACGTTTGCGTGTGACGTCAATGGTTGAAACGGAAGTATTCGGACACATTGTATCACAATACAAACAGCTCTGTTTTCATTGCAAAATTCCACAGTATTCTGGACATCTGTGTTGGTGAATCTTTTGCAATTTGTTTAATGAACAATGGAGACTGCAAAGAAGAAAGCTGTAGGTGGGATCGGTGTATTAGCGGCTGGCTGCAGCAACACAACCAGGAGGACTTTGAGGATAGCAGACACGCTATCCGACGCTGGCCGCCGACCGCATCATAGATCGGGTGAAATCCTTTGTCGCGCCATCGATCGCTGGAACGCAGGTGAGCACGGGTGTTGATGAGCAGATGAGGGCTGGCGTAAGTGGAACGCTAATGTTTTTATCATAGCTCTGACGAGGTCCCGTAGCTAAGTTAGCTTCAATGGCGTCATTAGCAACAGCATTGCTAGGCTTCGACAGGCGGCACAGCATTAACCGTGTAGTTACAGGTCCAGTGTTTGGTTCGGTGTCTCCTGATAGTAGTATTGTTGATCTGCTGTCTATCCTTCCAGTCAGGGGCTTATTTATTTTGTTTCTATCTGCATTTAAGCACGATGCTATCACGTTAGCTCCGTAGCTAAAGTGCTTCACCGATGTATTGTCGTGGAGATAAAAGTCACTGTGTATGTCCATTTCGCGTTCTCGACACTCATTTTCAAGAGGATATAGTATCCGAGGTGGTTTAAAATACAAATCCGTGATCCACAATAGAAAAAGGAGAGAGTGTGGAATCCAATGAGCCCTTTTACCTAAGTTACGGTCAGAGCGAAAAAAGAAATGTCCTGCACTGCACTCTAGTCCTTCACTCTCACGTTCCTCATCCACGAATCTTTCATCCTCGTTTAAATTAATGGGGTAATCGTCGCTTTCTCGGTCCGAATTGCTCTCGCTACTGGTGTAAACAATGTGCAGATGTGAGGAGCCCTTCAACCTGTGACGTCACGCTACTTCCGGTACAGGCAAGGCTTTTTTTTATCAGCGACCAAAAGTTGCGAACATTATCGTCGATGTTCTCTACTAAATCCTTTCAGCAAAAATATGGCAATATCGCAAAATGATCAAGTATGACACATAGAAGGGATCTGCTATCCCCGTTTAAATAAAACAAAATCATTTCAGTAGGCCTTTAAGTCAAAGGAACACATTGTGACAGCAATAGGTGGCAAAATGATTGCCTATATCAGGGGTCCCCAAACTACGGCCCACGGGCCGGATCCGGCTCACCAGTGTCCAAAATCCGATAGCGCGAAGTCCCAAGTACATTTTTATTTATTTATTTTTTAAATCTGTCCTTTCTAATCCATTTTCTACCGCTTGTTACTAGCCGCTCAGGCAAATCATATTGTATAAAAAAAGCATTTCCCCATCAATAACGTGACATCATAGCGCTCGGAATATATATATACTACCGTTCAAAAGTTTGGGGTCAGCCAAACAATTTTGTGGAATAGCCTTAATTTCTAAGAACAAGAATAGACTGTCGAGTTTCAGATGAAAGTTCCGTTCCGTTTAATTGACCCCACAAATGTGATGCTCCAGAAACTCAATCTGCTCAAAGGAAGGTCAGTTTTGTAGCTTCTGTAACGAGCTAAACTGTTTTCAGATGTGTGAACATGATTGCACAAGGGTTTTCTAAACATCAATTAGCCTTCTGAGCCAATGAGCAAACACATTGTACCATTAGAACACTGGAATGATAGTTGCTGGAAATGGGCCTCTATACACCTATGTAGATATTGCGCCAAAAACTAGACATTTGCAGCTAGAATAGTCATTTACCACGTTAGCAATGTATAGAGTGTATTTATTTAAAGTTAAGACTAGTTTAAAGTTATCTTCATTGAAAATAAGGACATTTCAATGTGACCCCAAACTTTTGAAAGGTAGTGTGTGTGTGTATATATATATATATATATATATATATATATATATATATACATATATATATATATATATATATAATATATATATATATATATATATATATATATATATACACACACACACACACAGGTGGTTTTGAGAAAATGAAAGGATTTTAAGTGCGCCCTATAGTTCGAAAAATACGGTATGTCTTTAAGTGTGAGGTTTTGGTGTTGCCTTTGGAGTCCTGTCTTCTGTGATGCGTTTATAGATGATTTGAAGAGTGACATCTACTGGGGTTTTAGTAAACAATGAAATGACGTCTATAATTTTGCAGTGGTATTCTGGGAGGCCAATGAGGGGTTTTATTTCAATAAGAGCTTTTGAAGTAACTGAACCTACATTGGGCAGCACTGTGATACGGGGGTTAGTGCATTTTCCTCACAATACGAAGGTCCTGGGTTTGATCCCGGGCTAGGGGTCTTTCTGTGTGAAGTTTGCATGTTCTCCCCGTGACTGCGTGGGTTCCCTCCGGGTACTCCGGCTTCCTCCCACCTCCAAAGACATGCACCTGGGGATAGGTTGATTGGCAACACTAAATTTGTCCAAGTGTGTGAATGAGTGTGAATGTTGTCTGTCTATCTGAGTTGACCCTGCGATGAGGTGGCGACTTGTCCACGGTGTACCCCGCTTACAGCCCGAATGCAGCTGAGATAGGTTCCAGCGACACCAAAAGGGACAAGTGGTAGAAAATGGATGGATGGATGAACCTAAACTGTCTACCATTGGACGCAGTGGGGTATCTTTTTTGTGAACTTGAATGTGTCATAGATTCTAGGGGTTATATTTGCTGTTGGTATTAAATTAAATTACATTTTTTTCAGTGTTATTTTCTTGCTTTTGTCTTGAGTCTTGAGTCTTGGAGAGCCACATTGGTCCGCCTGGTTGGCCACGCCTACAGCAGATAGGCGACCGGGAACTTTTGAAGAAGACCGCGGATGTCAGTTTTAACATGTCAGGTAAAAACTCCGTCCATTGTACCAAAGTACTGGAAAATTGCTTCTGGAAGTGACTCAACGCTGCAAAATTTGTTTTAAAAAGTGAGCAAAACAACAAACTTATTCCAGCATAAAAAGAGGCATCCAGCCTTGTGAGAGGAAATGGAACTCCTTATAAAGTGAACATGACCGTAACAAAAAAACAAACAAAATACTTGTTCATACTGCAGGTCAATTCCGATTTTTTTTTTTGGCCATATGCGACCTGTATCTGATTTTTTTTCATGTCCGTGTGAACAGTGCAATTCAGATGTTTTAATATCCGACCCAGGCTTCTTTCATATGTGGATATAAATCGGATATACAGATGCGATGCGTCCTCAGTGTGAACACTATAAATCGCATTCATCCGACCAGAATGTCATCAAAAAGTGATGATTTACAAAATAAATAGTTGACAACAGAGCAGAAAACAGGTGAAAATATGTTTTAGGAACTCACATGAAATTCTTACCACTCCTGTCTGCGACTGCTCTACCACTGACATGTTCTTCAAGCAGACATCGTAGCAAAATATCCCGTAAAACTGCGAGTGCCAAAATACTTGTCCTCTTCTTTCCTATTTTTTTTTACACACAATATTTCGGTTAAAAAAATGTCGAGTTTGATGGCACAAAATCCTTGAAATTGCCACAAACGTGCCAGTACTGAGACAGACTACAGTGGAAGCCATGTTTACTTCCGTAAACATTGCAGTGCTTGCGACTTTATGTGCGCACGCGAGTCAGATTGCATTCACATTAGAAATCACATTTTGTTTTGTAATGTGAGCGGTCACTAAAAGGATCAAATTTGACAAAAGAATCCAAAATTGGACATCTGACGATGCAAGAAACCATGCATAATAAGAAAAAAGCACGAACGAGAGCGATCTTAAGATGTGCTGCCCAAAATATAGTGAAAAAGCCTGTTTATCCACTTTTTAAAACTACAGAGCCCTCTCAATGTTGGACTTTACTATCTAATTTGCATACAATGTACAATACTACATTTAATCTGTATTCTATTCAAGACAGAAATTTTACAGTAAGTTGGTACTTTGTCGCAGTGTTAGAGATTGTGTATGTACATGCAATGCTACATTTTTTTCATTCAAAAAAAAAAAGTTTTGCCTCCCAGAGAAAGCTCTTCCAGTGAATTAAAAATGATTCTATACAATGTGCAATTTATATATGTTCTAAAAAAAACAACTTCCTTAAAATTAGTATTTGGCCCAGAGTAAGATGCAGTATACGGTATGTTGATGCCATGTATCCTATGAATTGTGGCATTGTTTACATTTTTCCAGACTACACGTTTTTTGATCAAATAAAAACAAAACTTGTTTTGAATTATCTCTGTCATTTGTATTTATTGATTTCTTTAAAAAGTAGGGGGAACAAATAGGAAATAATCATAAACCGACTTTATATTCAGGCCTAGCATCACATTTCCAGAACCCTCCGGCGTGCTACTCAGAAGTGCATGGCCAGCCACTGGTATCGTGGCAATAGGTGTGAAAGTTTCCTCAAAGTATCTGGCCATTTTCATATGTTTCCACCGCATACTCCTGGCAGCCTCTGTGAAAGCAGCTTAACATCTCTCACAACCATTTTCACACCCACACTCAGTGTTACCTAAAATCAGTTTGGGGAGTTTCAGACAGTCAACTTACCTGAGGCTATTACAACTATTTTTATTTGCTGAGTTCTTGCCACTGCGAGAATTTTTTTTATTTTCCTGCGTTAATGCCTCGCTGCAGATACTGTTTGATCGAGGCTTTATCCGTCATATTTTAATGGTCTGTACTTGGGTTGTACAGGTACTAATAAAGCACCGTGGTACTATTGAATTAAAAATGATACTATACTGCCTTTGAAAAATCATTTTTTTTTCATCCGCACACACACGCGCACACACACACACACACATATAGCGCACACGCAGAAACAATGTGGAGAGGAAAATAGCAAATAAAGGCACTTCTACTGATTAATGAAGAGGGTGTGTGAAGTGCAATATGGAGGTATTTGGGCTTCGAAGCTATCAATCAAGGTGACGCTTTAGACCAGGGGTCACCAACGCGGTGCCCGCGGGCACCAGGTCGCCTGTAAGGACCAGATGAGTAGCCCGCTGGCCTGTTCTAAAAATAGCTCAAATAGCAGCACTTACCAATGAGCTGCCTCTATTTTTTAAATTTGATTTATTTACTAGCAAGCTGGTCTCGCTTTGCTCGACATTTTTAATTCTAAGAGAGACAAAACTCAAATAGAATTTGAAAATCCAAGAAAATATTTTATAGACTTGGTTTTCACTAACTGACAAAGAAACAGATAACAGATTTGGTGTCCAGTTCAAAGTGTGACATGATTTATTTAAAAATTTGAGAGTTGACTTTTGTATTTTACATGAGTTATTATTTGTACAAACATGGTGCAAAGTAATTCATGATTTGTTAAAAAATGTTAGTGGCTAGCTAGTTAAAATGGGGTATTGTGATTTCACAAGACTGTCTTAGAAGTGATCATTTGAAAATGTTCAATTTGAAAAATGTGCACTTAGAGAAAATATAAAAATAAAATGTTGCATATTGATATGTATCTGTTTCTATATATATTTATTGTGAGAAATCATTAAAGGCCTACTGAAACCCACTACTACCGACCACGCAGTCTGATAGTTTATACATCAATGATGAAATCTTGACATTGCAACACATGCCAATACGGCCGGGTTAAATTATAAAGTGCAATTTTAAATTTCCCGCTAAACTTCCGGTTGAAAACGCCTTTGGATGATGACGTATGCGCATGACGTAGCCAGTGAAACAGAAGTATCGGTACCCCATTGAATCCAATACAAAATAGCTCTGTTTTCATCTCATAATTCCACAGTATTCTGGACATCTGTGTTGGTGAATCTTTTGCAATTTGTTTAATGCACAATGGAGACTGCAAAGAAGAAAGTTGTAGGTGGGATCGGTGTATTAGTGGCGGAATACAGCAACACAACCAGGAAGACAGAGATTGATAGCAGACGCGTTAGCCGCCGAACTCACCTTAACTTCCTCCGTCTCGCCGACCGCATCTGTGATGGGGTGAAGTCCTTCGTCGCACCGTCGATCGCTGGAACGCAGGTGAGCACGGGTGTTAATGAGCAGATGAGGGCTGGCTGGCGTAGGTGGATAGCTAATGTTTTTAGCATAGCTCTGTGAGGTACGGTTGCTAAGTTAGCTTCAATGGCGTCGTTAGCAACAGCATTGTTAACCTTCGCCAGGCTGGAAAGCATTAACCGTGTATTTACATGTCCCTGGTTTAATAGTATTGTTGATCTTCTGTCTATCCTTCCAGTCAGGGATTTATTTATTTTGTTTCTATATGCAGTTAAGCACGATGCTATCACGTTAGCTCTGTAGCTAAAGTGTTTCGTCGATGTATTGTCGTGGAGATAAAAGTCACTGTGAATGTCCATTTCACGTTCTCGACTCTCATTTTCAAGAGGATATAGTATCCGAGGTGGTTTAAAATACAAATCCGTGATCCACAATAGAAAAGAGAGAGTGTGGAATCCAATGAGCCAGCTTGTACCTAAGTTACGGTCAGAGCGAAAAAAGATATGTCTTGCACTGCATTCTAGTCATTCACTATAAGGTTCCTCATCCACAAATCTCTCATCCTCGCTCAAATGAATGGGGTAATCGTCGCTTTCTCGGTCCGAATCGCTCTAGCTGCATTGTAAACAATAGGAAAATGTGAGGAGCTGTTCAATTGACTACGTCACGCTACTTCCGGTAGGGGCAAAGCTTTTTTTTATCAGATACCAAGAAGTAGCTCTTGGTTTCAAAAAGGTTGGTGACCCCTGCTTTAGACACTGGAATGCGAGCACTGCAAGCGAAAGCTTTCAAGACAGTATCACCACCTGCGCTTCAAACTTGGGTAAACATTTACTAACAATCATCTCGACCTACACAATGAGTTTAAAGGCGATGGAGTTAACTAGCTCCCCTGCTGTGCACATACAGATACGTAGATGCGCACACAGCTGCTTGGCTTGATGCCAAATTTTAGCAGAGTCAAAACCGCTCATGTACTGTAAACTAAGGCAAGAGAAATGACTTGTTTATTTTAACACATTCCTACTATTTGTGTTTTATCTTGAACAATGTATGATGTACCTGTTACATGTCTTATCTGTGTAGTTTCAGCCAAATTATTGTTTTTATTTTTTACTAATAGGGTTGTACGGTATACCAGTATTGGTATAGTACCGCGATACTAATGAATCATATTCGGTACTATACTGCCTCTAAAAAGTACCGGATGTGTAAATGGAACATGTTAAAAGAGACAATAAGCAGATATTAACAGTAAATTAACAAGTGGATTAAAAATCTATTTTCTACCACTTGTCCTTAATGTTGACATAAAAATAGAATGGGAAATGACACAATATGTTACTGCATATGTCAGCAGACTAAATTAGGAGCCTTTGTTTGCTTATTTACTACTAAAAGACAAGTTGTCTTGTATGTTCACTATTTTATTTAAGGACAAACTTGCAATAAGAAACATATGTTTAATGTACCCTAAGATTTTTTGTTAAAATAAAGCCAATATTGCAATTTTTTGTGGTCCCCTTTATTTAGAAAAGTACCGAAAAGTATCAAAATACATTTTGGTACTGATACCAAAATATTGGTATCGGGACAACACTATTTACTAATGATTGTATTTGTCTTAAAGCACAGCCCAAGAGTGGCAACTATAAATCATGAAGCATTTCGTACAATGTCAGAAAAGCTTTCTATTCTATTCTAACCTAATCCTAGATAGTTATTTATAACGTTTTAAAAACAAGAAAAGCCCAATGTGTGTATTGCCTTTTAATTTGTATTTTAATGTTCTAAAATGTTTCTTTGAGTGCAATAAGAAACATGTTTAATGTATTGAAAGATTTTCTGTAAAAATGAAGACACAAATGAAATGTATTGTAGTAGAATTTCTGACCTTTGACCTATATTGCATGTCTAATAAGAATGTACGCTCATTTAATTTCTCTTCTATTCTGTGCCAGTGGGACAAAAGTGAATATTAAGTCGTGCCAACCTGTCTACAGAATGTGTTGACTGTCTAAAGGATTCGAGTTGTTATGGAACAGATAGGGAAAACAAAGACATTGACGCACTAGATAAAAGACATTGACGCACTCGATAAGAAACAATGACGCACAAGAGACATATAAAAAATGGCTGAAGACCGGAACTCGACAGTGATTTTGGCTTGTGTGTGTCTTGTTTACTCCGGAGTAACATGTGGTCTGTCTGCACGGCCAACTTAATTCAACCTGCACTTCTGATAATGGGTAAATAAATTTGTTGTACTAAACTACTTTTGTTGCCTGCTTAAGCTTCGGACAATCCACTACACAAATTGGCGTCACGAACAGGATGGTTTAGAAGCTACAGGTCGACAGCCGCTCCCGCTCTCTCTGTCAGGCAGACAGTGTGCTGCACGCGCGCATAACAAGGTAAGCGTTTTGCTTAAAGTGTAAACATTTTCTGCCTGGAGAGAGCCGGATCGATAAGACTAATTGCTGTATCTATTTTTGATAAAAGATAGGTTTAGTCAGGTTCTCCAAAAACAACCTGGAATGGGGTAAATTATGGTTGGATTGAGTTGTTTTATATGTGATCATTTGTCTGTGTGTTTGTTGAAAACTTGTGATTTCTTGTTTTTAACCTAAGGGGATTGTTGATAGAATGTTGGTGGTTTGGAGTGTTTTTGAAGCGTAGACTATGTGAGACGAAAAATTTCTTTTAACCTCTTCATCCTCTGTCGTTGCTGGCAGAGGATGCTTCTTGCTGCAAGTGCATCAGATTAGTCAGAGTTGGATACAGCTAAATTATAGGCAAGATTTGCTAACTGGTGTGACATTTGGCCCATATAAATTGATGACGTCTATGAAGGTGCGACTTATCTGTTTATGTGGAAACTGCAGCGGTGGGAAAAGCCTCTTATAGGTGACCGCTCATTGACTCCGGTAAAGGAGATCAACTGAGCGTATAGCTGTCACGACGAATTTGGAAATTTGCTGCAAATAGACAGGTATTGATCGGGCTGCATATGGTAGAGCTTTGGTGAAACTTGGTGAAACTGTATGGACTGACCAGACACGAGTCTGTAGGATTGCTGGGTGATTTCCAGTGGTCCTACTGGGCGTTAGGCCAGGTTTTTCCGTGTTGGTCAGGGATAACGCAGGTGTTGCTCCAATGAAACGGGTTAATCGCCGTTTTATGAGCAATGATGGAACCTGGTTTTTGTGATATGAGACGGCCGATTCCACAAAAGCACGCGTGCATTAGTTGTTTATATTGGTCCGGACCAGGGGGGCGTGGTTTGTGGGATAAAAATGTGTGTTTTTTAAATTTATATATATATATATCTGCGTATTGTAATAACATTTGTGTAGCACCTGGTTTCTTATCTGTTTTAATTCCCCTCTGAAAAAATCACCTCCCCCCCCCCCCCTCTCGCAACCTCCCTTCACGCTTTTTCTCACAGCCCTGCTATCTGTAAAAGTTGGGACATTGTCTAAAATGTGTGTGCGTGTGAGAAAGTAGACAAAGTTTATGTACAGAAAACATATGAGTGAATGATCTATCCATTTAATTATCGTATTCCGCTCTCAGAGGTTGGATCGCGGGGGCAGCAGCCTAAGCAGGGAAGCTCCCCCTCTTTGGCGCTGCGAGCGAATTCCAGTCATTTGAATTTGTTTTAAACTATACTGGTGATTGTGACTGTGCGATATTACAGTTGTTTTACACACTGAGATTTTGAGTACGGGAAAAAAGGCTCTTGCTAGCTGGTAAATTCTCTATGTGAGTGACTGTGTGACGCAAATAATGAAAAAAAAAAAAAAAAAAAGGAGTCTCAGCTGGGAGACATTTTGAGATAAGAGTGTGTGCGTGTGACAAGGCTGTGTGAGTGACAGCTGCGTGAGGCGTGGGCCGAAGAGGCGCGACAATGTTAGGATAGCATTGAGCTAGGTTAGCATTGAGTTAGCATAGCATTGGATTAGTTTAGCATTGAGCTAGGTTTAAAGAATACACAAATAAATAAATAAAAAAATATATATAAATATATATAGTGGACAGCTGTACTCAAATCTGAAGAGAAGGCTGACAGGTTGGTTTTGATAATAGGAAAAATAAAATATACTGTATATGAATACATAAACATTTAAATATCAATACATACATTTGGACTGGGACATTGAAGCATTGTTAAATTCATTAGTCATTAATTATGTGTGTAATATACTGTATTGAACAGCCTTGTTGCTTATCTGATCCATCCAGTTCCTGTGTGGAAGTTGAGACAAACACAGATTAGGACACATTGTAACTTTGAATTAATAGTTATACAACAAATAAATTAATACTATTGAATTTAAATTTGATAAAGATAAATTGATCATACATTGACATTTTAATTTTTTTAGGAATAAACACACAATAAAATACAAGTTACATTTATATTCTAAAAACATCTAAGGGCATCTGTGCAAACTGTGAAACATAGAGTCTGAAGAAGTACAGATAAGCGTCGCCAACACTCAGCGCCATTGTCAAAACAAAACGTAGAGAAGCGTTAAACAAATTCTAATCAGAAGGAAGACAGACCAAAATATGAGAACTTAAGTAAACAGACAGCAAGTAAACCAGAAATAATAATGTAAATACATAACAAAGAAAGCAAATTTCTATGTGACATTGGTGCATGTAGAATTACATGTAGAGAATAAAACTAAATGGAAATAACTGTCTGCAAGATGAGCATGACGTCATGAATTGTGCTCGGGTTAGTAATAGATAGATAGATAGACAGATAAAACGTTATTGATTCCTTCAGGAGAGTTCCCTCAGGAAGAAGAAGTAAAAAGTAAACAGTAACTAATAAGGGTATAAATAGAAACAAAATAGAAAAATATTACAAGGAGAATAAAAATAGAACAGTAAAATAAGAGAAACTAGGCATTAACGACCATGATATAAAAAAGTATTGCACTGTTATTGTTTTGCATTCCCTGTCATCCTAGCCCCCCCAAAGAGGAGTTGTACAGTCTAATGATGTATGAGACAAAGGATTTTTTATAGGCTAAACCAGTAGTTCTCAAAGGAGGGTATGGTGTTTCCGCCCGGACAAAAAAGGGGGGTACTTGAAGGTATGCCAAAGGGTACCTGAGATTTTAAATATTTTAAAATAGCGACAATTCAAAATCCTTTATAAATATAATTATAGAAGAATAATTCTTCAACAAAATAAATATTTAGAATTAAGTTCACGAGCCCAGATGGATCTCTATTACAATATCCAAAGAAGGTTGATGATTGATTATATGTATAGAAATTTTGATTATAATTTAATCACTTGTTTAATTTTTAAAACGTTTTAGTTATTACAATATCCAAAGAAGGTTGATGATTGATTATATGTATAGAAATTTTGATTATAATTTAATCACTTGTTTAATTTTTAAAACGTTTTAGTTATTCTTATATTTTTTGTCCAAATAAGTCAATTAAGACCACAACAAATGAGCAATATGGTGCACTGTTATACAATTTAATAAATCAGAAAATGATGACATTATGCTGTATTTTATTTTTTTATTTTACTGGGAAAAAAGGTTGAAAACCACTGCCCTAAATCATATCTAAAGCTAAAATTATTTTATAAAACTGATTATTTTGGATTATTGTGTTTGTATTGTGAGAGAAGGAGAGAAAGTGAGAGAGAGAGGAAGAGAGAGCAGGTGAAAAAACAGATTGAGGGTGAAGAGGATGGTTTGAGAAAATATGGGAAAAGGATGTTTATAACCTTACGTTATGTGAATGGTTTCTAGGAGAACAGAACATAGAAACATTGTGTGAAGTGTAAGGAAGAGATGGATACAGGATGTTTGTAAAGGAAAACGAAAGTGAAGAAAAGATGAGAAAGTGACAAATGAAGGTTTTCGTAAATGGTATGCTGTTGATTGTGGTTAGCTGCAAGTTTGTTTATTTGTTTGTTTGTTTAGTTGTTTGAGTGAAATGGGAAGAAATCAATAGGAATAATTACATGCAAAATGGAATAAAACTATGAGTGCGATAGATAATGAATGAATAAATGAAATGAGTTTATTTTGGTCATATAATCAACCATCAACCAATTTGTGTGAGCAGTTTAACAGTAAATTAGACATATTAACAATCATACACATTTACACACAGAAAAGAAAAGAAAAAAGAATGACCGAAAAAAGAATAGGCGGAAGCCAAAGCTTATATTGGCCTATGATATACAATTACTGAACATTAAATTATCTGGAACATCAACGTTAAAAGATGAAAGTAATTGTTACTATATTTTATAATGTTCAAAAAACTTTACTTTTCAAGGGTCTCCAAAACCATAACAAAAAACTACATGTGTTCAGCTCATCACTGAGGATGGTACATCATTTAACTCCTAAAACTGAAATACAATTGTGTTTTTATTTTATTTTACTTGACCTATTTCAAAAATCAATATCCCCCGTAAATGATAGTTTTCTCCTCATAATGTAAACAAGCTAAGAATACACACTGGAAGGCTGTTGTTCTTTACTCGGAAACATAATTGCCATTGTTTTAAAATTAAATTATCTGAACATTTAACACATTATGACTTATAAAAAATAGATTGGTATGATCATAACAATAATGCTTTGTGTAATATTGAAATGAGCCTTTTAAGTTTAAGTATTGGCTCTATATTTCTTCTATAAACATTTCCCCAAACTTGAAAACAATATTACATATGGAAAAATAAATGAATAATATAACATGTGCAGACATTTCTTATTCAGCATGTGTTTTACTTTATACCGAATAGCAATGGATTTGGATATTTTTCTTTAATATGTTCAATATGCGGCTTCCAACATATTAATGATCAATTACTATTCTCAAGAAGTTAGTTCATATACTCTGTCAAGTTACCGTAATTTCCGGACTATAAGCCGCTACTTTTTCCCCTCGTTCTGGTCCCTGCGGCTTTTACAGGGGTGCGGCTTATTTACGGCCTGTTCTTCTCCGACACCGACGAAGAGGATTTCGGTGGTTTTAGTACGCAGGAGGAAGACGATGACACAATGATTAAAGACTGACTTTTCATATACCGGTAGGCTGGTTATTTTGATAACGTACAGGCGAGCACTTTGTATTACTTTGCACCGTTGTATTATTTGTACTCTGCACGAATGCTGTTCGCCATGTCAAAGATGTGAAAGTTTGATTGAATGATTGAAAGATTTATTGTTAATAAATGGGACGCTTTGCGTTCCCAAACAGTCATCTCTGTCCCGACAATCCCCTCCGTGGTAGCAGGAACCCCTATATACTACGGTAATTACACATCAAAACCCTGCGGCTTATAGTCGGGTGCGGCTTATATATGGAGCAATCTGTATTTTCCCCTAAATTTAGCTGGTGCGGCTTATAGTCAGGTGCGGCTTATAGTCCGGAAATTACGGTACTCTTTCTGGTAAAGATTTAGTCTTATTAATTTCTACATATTGAGATCTATTACTTAAAATAACTACTTAACCACTGTTGTGAAACACCTTTCTAATTTATGGGAGTATTGGGATAAGATTGAGGAAGATGTCTGCTGTGGTGGTGGTTAGTTTGGAAATTAATTTAATAAAAGTAACTTTAAAGTGCAGTCTGACATTTTAGTTTGGAGTAATTTATAGTTTTATTTAGACATTGCAGTACACCATACCATACGCCCGGGAATCGTTTTTGGTGATTTGGCTCCCAAAATTTTTTATAGTCTTTGGTATGACTCGGCCGGGGTTTTGAACTTGCGACCTGCCGATCTCAGGACGGACACTCTAACCACTAGGCCACTGAGATGAAGGAGGCAAACCAAATCTCAACAGCTTTCAGTTAGCTACAGATTTTGAGAGTATAATGCGAATAACTATAACTTTACAACTGTTTGGTGTGAATAGCAGAGGTGGGACCAAGTCATTGCTTTGCAAGTCACAAGTAAGTCTCAAGTCTTTGCCCTCAAGTCTCGAGTCAAGTCCCGAGTCAAGACAGGCAAGTCCCGAGTCAAGTCCAAAGTCAAGACTGGAAAGTCTCAAGTCAAGTCACAAGTCCTGCATTTTGAGTTTTGAGTCCTTTCAAGTCCTTTTGACCACAGACTAATATTTTTACACAGATTGTGTATGCTTTTAAACCGCTGTATTTATTTATTAAAACTAGTGCATTTGAAATAGCAGGAAAGAAAATAGTACTGACATTGCAATTCATAATAGCACTATTAACCAGTCATTTTAATAGTTTAAACAATTTTAAACATTTAACTCATTCCTTTACAGAATAAACACATTTGCAAAAACAAGTGCAACTGTACTTAGTTGTACAAAAGTGTTAACATTGTATTTCCATGGCATATTGCATTGTAACTAGTTCCACAGCAGTTTCTATTCTGTTCTTACCTTATCTCATTGATCTCATCTCATACTGTATGTGTGTTGATGTGTGCATACACATGAAAAACATAACAAATACATGAACATAACAATGAACAGAGTTGTACTTTTTAGATGTCAGGGCCCTATGCAATATGTACACATATTCTTAATATAGTATATATTTTAACTGACCTTTATTTGACTATGTTTGTCTTTTTGTAGGTGGCTAAAATACGCGGTGCTGCTGACCGCCGTCTAACGTTATGTTACTGTGTGTGATACATTGACTAACGTAACGTTATGTATAGGTACCTCATGCAACCCTGCTTAAAAAATCACTTGACAAAAAGTATGAATAGGGTAGCAAACTGCAGTGGACGCAACATATTGCCGTGTTTGAAATGACGTTATAACCATAAACATCTTATAAGTAGACGCAATATTGGTTGCTGTGACGCGAGCAATTTGCATCTTGAAGTGGTGATGAGGAGCCGGCGAGCAGCCTAAACTGACAGTTGACAGGTAGAAAACAAAGATGCCGGGCTGGTGTTCAGCATTTTCCTGCTCAAATGAGCGGACTGTTGAAAATAGGAATCGGGGGATTACTTTTCACAAGTAAGATTTAACATTAATGTACTATTGGTTGTATTTTATGAAAATAACATTACCACAGAGTTGAGAAGGAGCAAAGATCTTCAATATTTGTATGTGAAAATCACAAATAAATCTTCTGGGGGAGGATGACGCCCCTACAGGGGTGTGGTTTACAAACTTTCTGCCCCACCTAAAACAAAATTCACCAGCCGCCATTGATTATAATGCATTCTCATTTTAGGCAAAATATAAGACAATACTTTCTTAACAGTATAATTGTAACCAGGAATAAGTCTTCAAGTAACAATATTCAAATACTAACATTGTTGGGTAAAACAGAATTTGGTTTTATTCTGAATCCAGTGAAACAGATTGGTGGTTTTAGCTGATATAAAGACTTTCAGGTGTTTATATATGTTTAAGTATTTGGCAGACGCTTTTATCCAAAGCGACATACATAAAAAATACATATATAACAATCACTGTAAACATGATCATTTAAGGGAAGAATGTAATACAAAATATCAATACAAAGTGTCACGACAGAATAAACTCTCTGCTGCTGCAGCAACAGAGATACGGTCTATAAGATATATAGATATCTAATGTATTCATACATTGTTTATGTAGCATGTATATATAACGTAATCATATTGTTTCTTCAATTTAAAAATAGCTGACCGTTTTTTCCCCCCTTCTCTGGGATTATATTCCCAGTTTTAATCTCGGACGTCTGGTCACTTATAGCGTATAAGAATATTCTATTACTGTTAAGCAAACTATGAATAATAAAACATGTGTCCGTTATCATAGCTACACGTATGACAAAAAAGCGTGTGAAAATGAGTGGTATTCAGTGAGGTAAAATGAATTAAATGCGTTGACAGTTCATTGCTCCTGCCAAATGAATTGCACTGAGTGGAGCGGATCACCACTCCAAGATGGCGGCCCCACGTCTCGTCTGCGCCAGTAGGCAGTAGCGCTCGATGCTGTGTACCCTTATAAGATGTCTATGGTTATGACGTTAGCAGTGAGTTTACAGCCTCACTGATTTAACTACACAGCAAATAAAAGTCATGTTACTTAGCCAATAAACGTTATCTTACATTCAAAACTTACCCTTCTTTGTGCAACTTCAAATGTCGAACGAAGTTGGAAGTTGTTGCGTCTCCGTCTGTAATATTCGAACTGCGTGATTTGCATACGGCAATTCGTTGACCAAGTCGTAGTTTTTATACCCGAACGAAACCAACTTAGGTATAAATCTTTCTCACTGGCGCGTTGTTTGACAACTCTTGTTCATTGGTTGTCCTGCAATTTGATTGGATCAATGCTGTGTGATGAAAACAATGTAGATCTAATTTGATTGGCTGTTGTACTGAGAGCACACACGCTGACACGCAGCACACACGCTGATAGACAGACACGTACAAAATGAAAGCTACGGAGCGCTCCCAAATAACTTTTTAAGCTTTAGGTTTTGGGGAAAGTAGCAAGTCATGTCAAGTCAAAAGGCTCAAGTCCAAGTGAAGTCACAAGTCATTGATGTTAAAGTCTAAGTCGAGTTGCAAGTCTCTTTACATTTTGTCAAGTCGAGTCTAAAGTCATCAAATTCATGACTCGAGTCTGACTCGAGTCCAAGTCATGTGACTCGAGTCCACACCTCTGGTGAATAGTGTTGAATAATAATTACAAATAACAGCCTACATTAATAAATAGAATAAGAGCCGATATGTAAAGTGTTAAAAAGAGGAGAAGTGTGATTAGGGCTGGCGCTTAGAGCATGGCCTTGTGTGTTTGTTGTGACTAGGTTGGATAACCAGTCGGAGACAGGCAAGGCAAGGCGGGGCAGCTTTGTTTGTGTGGCGTTTTTCCAGGAAAGGGCAGACTCAAAGTGCTTCACAGACATCAAAGTGAAATGAAAGAAAATAAAAGCAAAATTAAAATGCAGACAATAAAAATAAAAACAGTGCGGACGTTAAAAGTTAAAAGATTAAAAGATTTAGCTGAAAGATAAGGAGAAACGTGAATAAATACATTCTTTTGTTTTGGAGAGTATCACGCACAGCGGGAGGTCAGAGTGCAAGCATGACAGCTTGCTCGCACCTACTGATAGACAAATGATAGTTTAAATTAACTTATAGATAATCTTTAAGTGAATTAAAAGGGTACTTAAATACACATGAAGTAGTACGTATAATCTTTGAATTAAGGTTATTGATTAGCAATTAATGGGATAGTTGAGACTCTAATTTTAAAACGTGATATGCAAAATTGAACTAACCGAGAGGATAGGAAAACGATGGGTGTACATGTTTTGAGTTCCAAATTCTGGAGGAAAAAACCCCAACAAAACGTAAAACCATACAGACGGACTTGGGTGGTAGCCACGGTTGTGCTAGGTCAAGCGAGGGTGGAAAGGATATGCAGCAGGGGGACTGCCAATCTGAACAAGACAAGCTCCAAAGTTGTAGCCAGAACATGCTCACAAAAAATACAGGTGTGACAGCAGGACGAACAGCAGGATACAAACAGACCCCTGCTGGACATAAGTGTCAACGGACAATGTTCAACACAATCTTTGAAGCATTCCTTTGTGGTCAACCTGCACACACCTTGTAATGACCTGCTTACGAACTGTGCCCTGACAATTCAATACCGCACAGAAGGAACTTCCTGATGTTGCCTGACAGCACGACATCAGCTGACAACTACTGGAGACGCCTCCCAGGAACGAGTGGAAGACGGGGACTGCTCCAACTGTCCTAGCACTGGCTGACTGAGGTGCGTCCGTGTGTCATGCCACCCAAACCGCCAAAGTGTATGATCACCAATTAGACGACTCATAATAGGAGCCTTTTGACTCTTATATATGGTGGGACTCAAGGTATGGCCGCTCATATGAACTATCCTTACAACAATTGCCGCTGATTGAACCGATATGCTAATACCACATTTTCAATTATTTCGGTTGTCTGTTAAAAACATAGCTATTGGTTGCAATTTGGACATTCCTGCTGTAGGCTACAAAGAGCTAGCAGCTACACAACACCTGAGCTAAAACAAAATGTAAGCATATCAAATAATTGTAGTTGCTTATTACATACACAAAGTCGCAGAGAGACAGAAGTCTGTAGAAAGTATTCAGTAACAAACGTGTCCGCATTATTAAACTTTCTACCACAGGAAATATACTGAACAAATACAGCAGTTACTGTCAGACTCTAATCCGGATTACCTTGTCTATCAGAGACATGGTTAAAACCCACAACAACTTTCGTTCTAATTAATGTCCCGGGGGACAAGATTACAGAAAAGACAGATCGAGTGACAAAGGGGGGAGGAATTATGATTTATGAAAGGGAAAACATTAAAAGTAGATCAATTTGAGTATGTTGAAATTAAAATCACATTTTCCTCAGAAATGTATTTCAAGGTAATTGTAGTATACCGACCGACCACAGCTAAAGACATTTTTCTTGATTCATTTTCAGACATCCTCAAACAGCATAGTATGAAAGAAGGAACGTCATGGGGGACGTTAATCTGGACTGGTTAAATAAAACACGTAGAAAGAAACTTAAGGATATTATAAACGGCTTCTACATGATACAAAGGATAAGCAGCCCTACTAGAATTACAATTGGATGACAAAGGTCAAAGAGAACATCTGTAAATACACGAATACAAAACCAGAAAGAAGAGTGCTAAAATAAAAATACCATTGGATTCTAATAAAGACATGAGGACTCAGCTCTCATAAGAGCAATTAAAACAGGTCTAAATACAGATCGTATGATTTAAAAGTTTGGAGGAACAAAGTTACAATGTTTATGCGGAAGTCTAAGGCTGACTTTCACTTAGAATTAATCAAAGTTGCAAAAGGGAACATTAGAAAGTTATGGAAAACCAGATACAAACTTACGGAAAGAGAGCAAACAAGAAACAACACTATAACATTAAATATCAATGGCGCTACTATCGCAGACAGTCTGGACATAAGTAATAATTTTAATGAACATTTCATCCAGTCTGTACAAGCCCTGAATAAAAAATCCCTCAAAATCAGTGCAAATAATTGTCATTTATTCAGGATGGACTAATTTTAGAATTAACAAATGAAACAAAGTTAAACAAAATCTTCACTGCAGTATCAGACTCACGATCTAGAGATATATATATATGGGTTGGACACTATCTTCTGTGGTGGATTGTCCGAAGCTTAACCAGGCAACAAAAGTAGTTTAGTACAACAAATTTATTTACCCATTATCAGAAGTGCAGGTTGAATTGAGTTGGTCGTGCAGACAAACCACAAGTTACTCCGGAGCCAACAAGACACACACAAGCCAAAATCACCCCCGAGTTCCGGTCTTCTCCCATTTTTTATATGTCTGTTGTGCGTCATCGTTCCTTATCAAATGCGTCAATGTCTTGTTTTGCTTTTCCTATCTGTTCCATAACAACTCGAATTCTGTAGACAGGTTGGCACGACTCAATATTCACTTTTGTCCCACAACTGGTCCCACAACTGGTCCATTCAATGGCACAAAATACAAGAGTATTGAAAATGAGCGGACATTCTTAAAAGACAAGAAATATAGGTCAAAAGGTCAGAAATTCTACTACATACCCGCCTTCCAGGGTCTTAAGACCCTGGACCAAAACAATTTCTGATATAGACCACTAACTTAAATCTCTACCGCAGATAGAGGCAAAAACCTCAATGTTTTTATACGAGGCAAAAATTCCGTCTATGACCCTCCTTCAGAGCGATCGCTGTTACCAGCCTGCAGTAAAACCATCTCACAGAACACAATTAGTGGCCTACCCTTTGATTTAGTAAAGGAAAAACAAATACTTTGATCATGAACATCATTGAACATAAATAGATGAATGTATATAGACTTATGACTGTAAGACATTTTCAAAAATATTTTTCCCGGCATTTGCAATGAATGTAGTTACCAATATTGTTAATTATCAATTGATTTTGAACACACAACTGAATTTCGTATGAGTCCATGTTCGATTAGTGCTCGTATAGATGGCTCGGTGGTGCCTCAGGCTGGTGGCCTGCCGACACCTAGTTGGGCTTTTGGCTGCCCTGGTGAAGAAAGTGATCCACTCAAACAGTCTGTCTCTCTTTGGGGTGTGGTTCAGTCCATTGGGCAGACTGTTCAGTGGCATGTGCGTGCTGGCCGAAATTGGGGAAAACTCAGGTAGAGTTGGAGCTGTGGGGGCTTTGGGGAAGGCTGGGGCAGAGTATGGGGTGTGGGGCTTTGGTCCAGGCCCTCGGCTTGCTTCAGGCCTCCCGACACTTCTTTCCACAGCTGCTGGAGTCCCGGTGGACCCATTGGCTGGCAACCTTAGTTGTTCTCGTCATTGCTGGCAAGGTGTTGTCTCTCCTCTCGGTTCCTTCCAGTCGGGTATCGGGTGTTGGTCCTGGATTGGCTTTGACCGTGCCCCTCTTAGCGAGTGCAAGGGAATCTGGAGTGGCTGCTTTCATCCTCAAATCTGCACAGAGGAACTGGCACACAAATTCTACATTTTGCAAACTTACCATTTTGGTCTCATGGTCTTTCCACCTTCCTAGGAAGCTGCTGGTCCTGAGAAGTGCTGATCTTGTGACTGAAGAAGATTAACCTGTTTTCTTAAAATAGGTGCCGTTGTTTGACCTAATCTTTTTGGGGAAACCATGTCGGGATATTAGATCATTCACAAAATATTTAATTACTGAATTGGCACCCTCCTTTGAGGTTGGGGTTGCTTTCGCCAACCACTGCAATTGTCAATCTAAATCACTACGTTCCTTTATCCTTGTACCGGATTGATCATATCCATTAAATAAAACCTCAACACGCTCAAACTTGACCCAATCCAAACTCACCTCCCCCCTCTGTCCCTCTCACAGGGACAGTGTTAGTCGTAGTAATAGTAATAGTAGTAGTAGTATTAGTAGTTTCAGAAACATCCAAGAAAAAGAAAAGACAGCTGATAGTCAAGTGCAGCAAGAACAGATGCGGAGGACAGGTCATGTTTGAGGTCACTGTTCGCTTTTGCAATAGTACTTTGATATTTTACAACACCTAGTGAATTATTGTGGCCTCAATAATTCACTAAATAGTTGTATTTAATTTAGTCTATCTATGATGGGACAATGCACAGAAACATTAAGTTCAGAAACAGATATGTTCTGTACTAGATTATATCTAAATAGCTACTTTCCATCTGTAGTCCCTGGCTACCTAAATTAAGGGGATCCACAAATCAAGCAATAAAATTATGACACTAATTAATCATAATAAATATATACATTCATAATAATCAATAATTAATCAAAAATAATCATACTGTAGCATGTAATCAGATTAAGAGAAATCCTAAAATGCCCCTTCATGGACACATACTTAACATACAATACAACCACACCTTATTGACATCATCACACAAAGACAATACATGCTCTTGTTCACATCTGTCATCATTCATAACAACAACCAAGATTTTAACAGCCATACCTCACAATTTACAACAAAAATGCTCTCATGGATAAATATAATACTCATTAAATTGATGTGTCAACATAATGCCCCTCTTAGTGACCATCTGAGCAGCCTTGATTGCTCCAAAGCCACTTTTTTTATTTTATTTCAAATTTTCTATTCCTTTTGTTATAACGTGGAGAAGGCTAATTGGTCTGTACATGTTCTGGTCTTCTTTATTTCCTGCTTTATGGATTTAATCATAGTAGCAGTTTCTCGACGTGGTAGGGAAAGTGTTTTCCGTTATTGATTTATTTATCAATCATTGTTATACGAGCAATAATACAATCCTTATATGTTTTTATGAAGATAGTGTCCAACCCATATATATATCTCTAGATCGTGAGTCTGATAATGCAATGAAGATTTTGTTTAACTTTGTTTCATTTGTTACTTCTAAAATGAGTCCATCCTGAATAAATGACAATTATTTGCACTGATTTTGAGGGATTTTTATTCAGGGTTTGTACAGACTGATGAAATGTTCATTAAAATTACCACTTATGTCCAGACTGTCTGCGATAGTAGCGCCATTGATACTCAATGTTACAGTGTTGTTTCTTGTTTGCTCTCTCCCCGTAAGTTTGTATCTGGTTTTCCATAACTTTCTAATGTTCCCTTTTGCAGCTTTGATTAATTCTAAGTGAAAGTCAGCCTTAGACTTCCGCATAAACATTGTAACTTTGTTCCTCCAAACTTTTAAAATCATACATCTGTATTTAGACCTGTTATAATTTCTCTTTTGAGAGCTGAGTCCCGATGTCTTTATTAGAATCCAAATTGTTTTATTAATCCAATGGTATTTTTATTTTAGCACTCTTCTTTCTGGTTTTGTATTCGTGTATTTACAGATGTTCTCTTTGATTTTTGTCATCCAATTGTAATTCTAGTAGGGCTGCTTATCATTTGTATCATGTAGAAGCCGTTTATAATATCCATAAGTTTCTTTCTACGTGTTTTATTTAACCAGTCCAGATTAACGTCCCCCATGACGTTACTTCTTTCATACTATGCTGTTTGAGGATGTCTGAAAATGAATCAAGAAAAATGTCTTTAGCTGTGGTCGGTCGGTATACTACAATTACCTTGAAATACATTTCTGAGGAACATGTGATTTTAATTTCAACATACTCAAATTGATCTACTTTTAATGTTTTCCCTTTCATAAATCATAATTCCTCCCCCCTTTGTCACTCGATCTGTCTTTTCTGTAATCTTGTCCCCCGGGACATTAATTTGAACGAAAGGTGTTGTGGGTTTTAACCATGTCTCTGATAGACAAGGTAATCCGGATTAGAGTCTGACAGTAACTGCTGTATTTGTTCAGTATGTTTCCTGTGGTAGAAAGTTTAATAATGCGGACACGTTTGTTACTGATTACTTTCTACAGACTTCTGTCTCTCTGCGACTTTGTGTATGTAATAAGCAACTATAATTTTTTTGATATGCTTAAATTTTATTTTAGCTCAGCTGTTGTGTAGCTGCTAGCTCTTTGTAGCCTACAGCAGAAATGTCCAAATTGCAACCAATAGCTATGTTTTTAACAGACAACCGAAATAATTGAAAATGTGGTATTTGCGTATCGGTTCAATACGCAAATACAGAGAGCAAAGGAACAATGTGGGTCATTAGTTGTCCATCTTATACCATTCTAATTGTTGTAAGGATAGTTCACATGAGCGGCCATACCTTGAGTCCCACCATATATAAGAGTCAAAAGGCTCCTATTATGAGTCGTCCAATTGGTGATCATACACTTTGGCGGTTTGGGTGGCAGGACACACGGACGCACCTCAGTCAGCAAGTGCTAGGACAGTTGGAGCAGTCCCCGTCTTCCACTCATTCCTGGGAGGCGTCCCCAGTAGTTGTCAGCTGATGTCGTGCTGTCAGGCAACATCAGGAAGTTCCTTCTGTGCAGTATTGAATTGTCAGGGCACAGTTCGTAAGCAGGTCATTACAAGGTGTGTGCAGGTTGACCACAAAGGAATGCTTCAAAGATTGTGTTGAACATTGTCCGTTGACACTTATGTCCAGCAGGGGTCTGTTTGTATCCTGCTGTTCGTCCTGCTGTCACACCTGTATTTTTTGTGAGCATGTTCTGGCTACAACTTTGGAGCTTGTCTTGTTCAGATTGGCAGTCCCCCGGCTGCACATCCTTTCCACCCTCGCTTGACGTAGCACAACCGTGGCTACCACCCAAGTCCGTCTGAATGGTTTTACGTTTTGTTGAGGTTTTTTCCTCCAGAATTTGGAACTCAAAACATGTACACCCATCGTTTTCATATCCTCTCGGTTAGTTCAATTTTGCATATCACGTTTTTTTTTTGTTTTTTTTTAAATTACAGTCTTAACGATCCCATTAATTGCTAATCAATAACCTTAATTCAAAGATTATACGTACTACTTCATGTGTATTTAAGTACCCTTTTAATTCACTTAAAGATTATGTATAAGTTAATTTAAACTATCATTTGTCTATCAGTAGGCGCGATCAAGCTGTCATGATTGCACTCTGACCTCCCACTGTGCGTGATACTCTCCAAAACAAAGGAATGTTTTTATTCACGTTTCTCCTTATCTTTCAGCTAAATCTTTTAATCTTTTAATCTTTTAACTTTTAACGTCCGCACTGTGTTTATTTTTATTGTCTGCATTTTAATTTTGCTTTTATTTTCTTTCATTTCCCTTTGTTGTCTGTGAAGCACTTTGAGTCTTGTATTGCCTTGTCTGTCTCCGACTGGTTATCTAACCTATTCACAACAAACATACAAGGCCATGCTCTAAGCGCCAGCCCTAATCACACTTCTGCTCTTTTTTATTTTTTATTTTTAACTTTACATATCGGCTCTTATTCTAATTATTAATGTAGGCTGTTTTTTGTAATTATTATTCAACACTATTCACAGCAAAACAGTTGTAAAGTTATAGTTATTCGCATTATACTCTCAAAATCTGTAGCTAACTGAAAGCTGTTGAGATTTGGTTTGCCTCCTTTATCTCAGTGGCCTAGTGGTTAGAGTGTCCGCCCTGAGATCGGCAGGTCGCAAGCCCAAAACCCCGGTCGAGTCATACCAAAGACCACAAAAAACTTGGGAGCCAAATCACCAAACATGATTCCCCCACCTCCCAGGGGCAATCACGGGGGATGGGCCAAATGCAGAGGACAAATTCCACCACACCCAGTGTGTGTGTGACAATCACTGGCACCCCAACTTTAATTCTAACTTTATTCTGTCATGCCATTATCCTCTTCTAGCTCAACATCCAGAAGTATGGTGTACTGAAATGTCTAAATAAAAATATAAATTACTCCAAACTAAAATGTCAGACTGCACTTTAAAGTTACTTTTATTAAATTAATTTCCAAACTAACCACCACCACAGCAGACATCTTCCTCAATCCTATCCCAATACTCCCATAAATTAGAAAGGTGTTTCACAACAGTGGTTAAGTAGTTATTTTAAGTAATAGATCTCAATATGTAGTAATTAATAAGACTAAATTTGCCCTAGTGTGTGAATGTTGTCTGTCTATCTATCTGTGTTGGCCCTGTGATGAGGTGGCGACCTGTCCAGGGTGCAAAGTCAAATTGTGAAACAAAAATTAAAGTTGAATCAAGTGGAAATTGACAGAGTATATGAACTACATTCTTGAGAATAATAATTGATCATTAATATGTTGGAAGCCACATATTGAACATATTAAAGAAAAATATCCAAATCCATTGCTATTCGGTATAAAGTAAAACACATGCTGAATAAGCAATGTCTGCACATGTTATTTTATTCATTTATTTTTCCATATGTAATATTGTTTTGAAGTTTGGGGAAATGTTTATAGAATAAATATAGACCCAATACTTAAACTTAAAAGGCTCATTTCAATATTACACAAAGCATTATTGTTATGATCATATCAATCCATTTTTTAAGTCATAATGTGTTAAATGTTCAGATAATTTAATTTTAAAACAATTGCAATTATGTTTCCGAGTAAAGAACAACAGCCTTCCGGTTTGTATTCTTAGCTTGTTTACATTATGAGGAGACACTATCATTTACGGGGGGTATCGATTTTTGAAATAGGTCAAGTAAAATAAAATAAAAACACAAATGTATTTCAGTTTTAGGAGTTAAATGATGTACCATCCTCAGTGATGAGCTGAACACATGTAGTTTTTTGTTATGGTTTAAGAGACCCTTGAAAAGTAAAGTTTTTTAACATTATAAAATATAGTAACAATTACTTTCATCTTTTAACGTTGATGTTCCAGGTAATTTAATGTTCAGTAATTGTATATCATAGGCCAATATAAGCTTTGGCTTCCGCCTATTCTTTTTTCGGTCATTCTTTTTTCTTTTCTTTTCTGTGTGTAAATGTGTATGATTGTTAATATGTCTAATTTACTGTTAAACTGCTCACACAAATTGGTTGATGGTTGATTACATGACCAAAATAAACTTATTTCATCTATTCATTCATTATCTATCGCACTCATAGTTTTATTCCATTTTGCATGTAATTATTCCTATTGATTTCTTCCCATTTCACTCAAGCAACTAAACAAACAAATAAACAAACTTGCAGCTAACCACAATCAACAGCATACTATTTACGAATCCAAAATAATCAGTCTTATAAAATAATTTTAGCTTTAGATATGATTTAGGGCAGTGGTTTTTAACCTTTTTTTTTCCAGTAAATTAAAGAAATAAAATACAGCATAATGTCATTATTTTCTGATTTATTAAATTGTATAACAGTGCATCATATTGCTCATTTGTTGTGGTCTTACTTGACTTATTTGGACAAACAAAAAATAAGAATAACTAAAACGTTTTAAAAATTAAAATAGTGATTAAATTATAATAAAGATTTCTATACATATAATCAATCATCAACCTTCTTTGGATATTGCAATAGAGATCCATCTGGGCTCGTGAACTTAATTCTAAATATTTATTTTGTTGAAGAATTATTCTTCTATAATTATATTTATAAAGGATTTTGAATTGTCGCTATTTTAAAATATTTAAAATCTCAGGTACCCCTTGGCATACCTTCAAGTACCTCCCTTTTTTGTCCGAGCGGAAACACCATACCCTCCTTTGAGAACTACTGGTTTAGCCTATAAAAAATCCTTTGTCTCATACATCATTAGACTGTACAACTCCTCTTTGGGGGGCTAGGATGACAGGGAATGCAAAACAATAACAGTGCAATACTTTTTTATATCATGGTCGTTAATGCCTAGTTTCTCTTTTAATAGAATCTATTTTGTTTCCATTTATACCCTTATTAGTTACTGTTTACTTTTTAGTTCTTCTTCCAAAGGGAACTCTCCTGAAGGAATCAATAACGTTTTATCTGTCTATCTATCTATCTATTACTAACCCGAGCACAATTCATGACGTCATGCTCATCTTGCAGACAGTTATTTCCATTTAGTTTTATTCTCTATTTGTAATTCTACATGCACCAATGTCACATAGAAATTTGCTTTCTTTGTTATTTATTTACATTATTATTTCTGGTTTACTTGCTGTCTGTTTACTTAAGTTCTCATATTTTGGTCTGTCTTCCTTCTGATTAGAATTTGTTTAACGCTTCTCTACGTTTTGTTTTGACAATGGCGCTGAGTGGCTCTTATCTGTACTTCTTCAGACTCTATGTTTCACAGATGCCCTTAGATGTATTAGAATATACATTTAACTTTTATTTTATTGTGTGTTTATTCCTAAAAAAATTAAAATGTCAATGTATAATCAATTTATCTTTCTCAAATTTAAATTCAATATTATTAATTTATTTGTTGTATAACTATTAATTCAAAGTTACAATGTGTCCTAATCTATGATGTTCGTGCGTGTGTGTTTGTCTCAACTTCCACACAGAAACTGGATGGATCAGATAAGCAACAAGGCTGTACCAAAAAAAAAATATACTAGACATATAAATGAATGATGAATTAAACAATGTTTCAATGTCCCACAATCCGTATTTATTGATTGATATTTAAACGTGTAATTTTCCATATATCTATTATTTTACTGGACTTAGCAAGCACCTACTACTAGCACACTCTACAGACCGAGAATAACTGTTCAACCACACTTAGTAATGCCAAGCTAGATGCTAACTTAGCCTTACTATGCCTCAGTAAGCAAACTTTTGCTAACACAATGCTAACCTAGCTCAATGCTATCCTAGCTCAATGCTAACCTAGCTCAATGCTAACCTAGCTCAATGCTCTGCTAACACAATGCTAACCTAGCTCAATGCTATCAGTGTCACTCCTCTTCGAACCAATGCCTCACGCAGCTGTCACTCACACAGCCTCGTCACACGCACACACTCTTATCTCAAAATGTCTCCCAGCTGAGACTATATGCGTCACACAGTCACTCACACACAGAGAATTTACCAGCACAGTTAAAAGTAAATGCAATAGACAACTACTTTTCTCATCCAGAAGCACAGCTGTATCATATCAGAACCTTAATAATAAGAACAACATTTATCATTCACTCTTAGATGGACAAATAGTCAAGTTTAAGGAGGGTATTCTGGGCTTCCCTGCTTAGGCTGCTGCCCCCGCGATCCAACCTCCGAGAGCGGAATAAGATAATTAAATGGATAGATCATACACTCATATGTTTTCTGTACATAAACTTTGTCTACTTTCTCACACGCACACACATTTTAGACAATTTCCAAACTTTTACAGATAGCGGGGCTGTGAGAAAAAGCGTGAAGGGAAGTTGCGAGAGGGGGGGAGGAAAAGGAAGGGGGGGAATTAAACCAGATAAGAAACCAGGTGCTACACAAAAGTTATTAAAATACGCAGATATATATATATAAATTTAAAAAACACACACATTTTTATCCCACAAACCACTCCCCCCTGGTCCGGACCAATATAAACAACTAATGCACGCGTGCTTTTGTGGAATCGGCCGTCTCATTAACAAACCCAGGTTCCATCATTACTCATACAACGGCGATTAACCCGTTCCAGCGGAGCAGCTCCTGGTTTTACTCCCTGACCAATACACGGCAACAGCATAAAAGCACCATAGAGTCACTGATAATCACCCAATGCTCTACAGTCATCATGTTTTGGTCAGTTCCATACAGTTTCACCAAAGCTTCACCAAAGCTCCACCAAAGCTCTACCATATGCAGCCCGATCAATATCCATCTATACTGCAGCCAATTAAACAGAACGTCGTGACAAATACAGCTCAGTTGATCTCCTTTACCGGAGTCACCAAACGGTCACCCAAAATGAGGCTTTTCCAACGCTGCAGTTTCCACATAGAGAGATATGTCGCACATTCATAGACTTCATAAATTTGTATGGGCCAAATGTGCCACCAGTTAGCAAAACCCTGCCTTAAATTTAGCTGTATCCAACTCTGGCTAATTCTGATGCACTTGCAGAAAGAAGCATCCTCTGCCAGCAACGACAGAGGATGAAGAGGTTAAGAGAAATTTTTCGTCTCACATAGTCTATGCTTCTACACTCCAAACCACCAAAATTCTATCAACAATCCCCTGATGTTAAAAACAAGAAATCACAAGTTTTCAACAAACACACAGACAAATGATCACATATAAAACAACTCAATCCAACCATAATTTACCCCAGTCCAGGTTGTTTTTGGAGAACCTGACTAAACCTATCTTTTATCAAAATAGATTCAGCAATTAGTCTTATCGATCTGGCTCTCTCCAGGCAGAAAATGTTTACACTTTAAGCAAAACGCTTACCTTGTATTAGATGCGCGCGTGCAGCACACTGTCTGCCTGACAGAGAGAGCGAGAGCGGCTGTCGACCTGTAGCTTCTAAACCACCCCGTTCGTGACGCCAATTTGTGTGGTGGATTGTCCGAAGCTTAACCAGGCAACAAAAGTAGTTTAGTACAACAAATTTATTTACCCATTTTCAGAAGTGCAGGTTGAATTGAGTTGGTCGTGCAGACAAACCACAAGTTACTCCGGAGCCAACAAGACACACACAAGCCAAAATCACCCCCGAGTTCCGGTCTTCTCCCATTTTTTATATGTCTGTTGTGCGTCATCGTTCCTTATCAAATGCGTCAATGTCTTGTTTTGCTTTTCCTATCTGTTCCATAACAACTCGAATTCTGTAGACAGGTTGGCACGACTCAATATTCACTTTTGTCCCACAACTGGTCCATTCAATGGCACAAAATACAAGAGTATTGAAAATGAGCGGACATTCTTAAAAGACAAGAAATATAGGTCAAAAGGTCAGAAATTCTACTACACTTCCTAAAAACATATAAGGATTGTATTATTGCTCGTATAACAACAATTGATAAATAAATCAATAATGGAAAAGACTTTCCCTACCACGTCGAGAAACTGCTACTATGATTAAATCCATAAAGCAGGAAATAAAGAAGACCAGAACATGTACAGACCAATTAGCCTTCTCCATGTTATAACAAAAGGAATAGAAAATTTGAAATTAAAAAGTGGCTTTGGAGCAATCAAGGCTGCTCACACGGTCACTAAGATGGGCATTATGTTGACACATCAATTTAATGAGTATTATAATTATCTATGAGAGCATTTTTGTTGCAAATTGTGAGGTATGGCTGTTAAAAGCTTGGTTGTTGTTATGAATGATGACAGATGTGAACAAGAGCATGTATTGTCTTTGTGTGATGATGTCAATAAGGTGTGGTTGTATTGTATGGTAAGTATGTGTCCATGAAGGGGCATTTGGTGACTTTTCTTAAATTGATTACATGCTACAGTATGATTATTTTTGATTAATTATTGATTATTATGAATGTATATATTTATCATGATTAATTAGTGTCATAATTTTATTGCTTGATTTTTGGATCCCTTTAATTTAGGTAGCCAGGGATTGCAGATGGAAAGTAGCTATTTAGATATAATCTGGTACAGAACATATCTGTTTCTGAACTTAATGTTTCTGTGCATTGTCCCATCATAGATAGACTAAATTAAATACAACTATTTAGTGAATTATTGAGGCCACAATAATTCACTAGGTGTTGTAAAAATATCAAAGTACTATTGCAAAGCGAACAGTGACCTCAAACATGACCTGTCCTCCGCCTCTGTTCTTGCTGCACTTGACTATCAGCTGTCTTTTCTTTTTCTTGGATGTTTCTGAAACTACTAATACTACTACTACTATACTATTACTACGACTAACACTGTCCCTGTGAGAGGGACAGAGGGGGGAGGTGAGTTTGGATTGGGTCAAGTTTGAGCGTGTTGAGGTTTTATTTAATCAATATGATCAATCCGGTACAAGGATAAAGGAACGTAATGATTTAGATTGACAATTGCAGTGGTTGGCGAAACCAACCCCAACCTCAAAGGAGGGTGCCAATTCAGTAATTAAATGTTTTGTGAATGATCTAATATCCCGACATGGTTTCCCCAAAAAGATTAGGTCAAACAACGGCACCTAATTTAAGAAAACAGGTTAATCTTCTTCAGTCACAAGATCAGCACTTCTCAGGACCAGCAGCTTCCTAGGAAGGTGGAAAGACCATGAGACCAAAATGGTAAGTTTGCAAAATGTAGAATTTGTGTGCCAGTTCCTCTGTGCAGATTTGAGGATGAAAGCAGCCACTCCAGATTCCCTTGCACTTGCTAAGAGGGGCACGGTCAAAGCCAATCCAGGACCAACACCCGATACCTGACTGGAAGGAACCGAGAGGAGAGACAACACCTTGCCAGCGATGACGAGAACAACTAAGGTTGCCAGCCAATGTGTCCACCGGGACTCCAGCAGCTGTGAAAGAAGTGTCGGGAGTGCCGAAGCAGCGAGGAGGCCTGAAGCAAGCCGAGGGCCTGGACCAAAGCCCCACGCCCCATACTCTGCCCCAGCCTTCCCCAAAGCCCCCACAGCTCCAACTCTACCTGAGTTTTCCCCAATTTCGGCCAGCACGCACCGGCCACTGAACAGTCTGCCCAATGGACTGAACCACACCCCAAGAAGAGACAGAGACAGACTGTTTGAGTGGATCTCTTTCTTCACCAAGGCAGCCAAAAGCCCAACGAGGTGTCGGCAGGCCACCAGCCTGAGGCACCACCGAGCCATCTATACGAGCACTAATCGAACATGGACTCATACGAAATTCAGTTGTGTGTTCAAAATTAATTGGTAATTAACAATATTGGTAACTACATCCATTGCAAATGCCGGGAAAAATATTTTTGCAAATGTCTTACAGTCATAAGTCTATATAGATTCATCTATTTATGTTCAATGATGTTCATGATCAAAGTATTTGTTATTACTTTACTAAATCAAAGGGTAGGCCACTAATTGTGTTCTGTGAGATGGTTTTACTGCAGGCTGGTAACAGCGATCGCTCTGAAGGAGGGTCATAGACGGAATTTTTGCCTCATATAAAAACATTGAGGTTTTTGCCTCTATCTGTGGTAGAGATTAGTGGTCTACATCAGAAATTGTTTTGGTCCAGGGTCTTAAGACCCTGGAAGGCGGGTATGTAGTAGAATTTCTGACCTTTGACCTATATTGCATGTCTAATAAGAATGTACGCTCATTTAATTTCTCTTCTATTCTGTGCCAGTGGGACAAAAGTGAATATTAAGTCGTGCCAACCTGTCTACAGAATGTGTTGACTGTCTAAAGGATTCGAGTTGTTATGGAACAGATAGGGAAAACAAAGACATTGACGCACTCGATAAGAAACAATGACGCACAAGAGACATATAAAAAATGTCAGAAGACCGGAACTCGACAGTGATTTTGGCTTGTGTGTGTCTTGTTTACTCCGGAGTAACATGTGGTCTGTCTGCACGGCCAACTTAATTCAACCTGCACTTCTGATAATGGGTAAATAAATTTGTTGTACTAAACTACTTTTGTTGCCTGCTTAAGCTTCGGACAATCCACTACAGTATTTAGACTTAGACTTAGACAAACTTTATTGATCCACAAGGGAAATTGTTCCACACAGTAGCTCAGTTTCAAAGAATGGAAAGGGTAATGATGGAAATGATACTGCAGGTATTAAGTAGACAAAATATGTACCATAGTGGCAATATAACATACATGTAATATTTACATAGGATATATACAGTATATAATATATACTGATATATTATATTTTTATATAATATATGTAATATTTACATATTAAATACACAGTATTTAATATATACTGATATATTATTATTATATTTTTATATAATATATACAATATATAACAAATCCCAATTAACATGTACAATATTACAGTATATGTAACAGCTGCAGTACAGTGTTTTTTTTAATTTTTAATTTGTGGTCCCCTTTATTTTTAAAAATATCAAAATACATTTTGGTACCGATGTTGAGACAAAGATAATTTATGTATTTAATATTTGTATGCTTACTATGGTATATTTATTTATTATTTAATGTTCACTGTTCTGTTACAGAGAACAAGGAAATTGGATAAAATTGCTAGGGTATAAAAAGGGGTAGGATTAAATAATCTCTGCTTCTTCCTACTACTTTTCAGACGTGCTGTAATAAAACAACTGGAATTGTGTGATACACTACAGTGTATTGTATGCATGTTCGAAATAAACTGAAACTGAAACTGAACAACGGAAACTGATATTGGGACAATCCTGGTCTGTACCGATACAATGTGCTTAAATAAGAAGGACGCCTGTGAAAAGGTCAGAAGTCAAATGAGAAATGCAAATATATGTATGCTACAGTGATACTGTGTGATATTTGCAAGGGTTTTTCCGGGAATATTCATGAACGAAGGGCACCAGTCAAGTGGATGGTCCACACAACTGTCCAAAGGTTAGATTCTTCATGCACCATGTCTCATAGAGGGTTTTACTAATGTACTGTAACTGAGGGACTGGCTTTATTGTGTCACTTTTTTTTTTATTTGACTTTTTTGCACACTGGGAACAACATTTAATGCGTCTGCATCCTTCAGCTCTGCACAACTAAAAGCACTTAAGAGCAAGAGCACTTTATTCACTCTTTAACTCAACCAAATTACACCATGTGAAGGATATGCCGGGACAAGCGGCTGGCTACAGACTGTATGTACCTACGTTCTGCCTTCAATGACCTCATCGGTCTTTATGAGCGTGATAGTGATTTATAGGGCACGGCTGTGGTACTTTTCTCTAGGGAAAGCTTCACAACAACACAACTTAAGACAGAAAAGTCATAGAGGACTGGTCATGTTAACCTTGAGTTTGACCCCCGTAACCCCAGGACCAGGTAAGCATCTCATAACCTGACTCTCGCCAGATCCTTGTAGTTCGCTGAGCTCCACACAAGGATCTGGGCTCGAGGGCATTGCAAACTCCTTCAAGATAGCAAAAAATAATGAACCAATCATGATCGCCAGGCGGGATTTCATAGATGTGGCGTAGCGCCGAATTGATTATTTGATTCAAACGACAATGGCGGCACGGAGCGAGGAGTCGTGTGCTGACATTGATTCTGCTATTGCAACTGTTTGGTCGAATCTATCGAATATCTCCTGCTGGCCCCACTATGGACTGGACTCTCACACTATTATGTTAGATCCACTATGGACTGGACTCTCACACTATTATGTTAGATCCACTATGGACTGGACTCTCACACTATTATGTTAGATCCACTATGGACTGGACTCTCACTATTATGCTAGATCCACTATGGACTGGACTCTCACACTATTATGTTAGATCCACTATGGACTGGACTCTCACTATTATGCTAGATCCACTATGGACTGGACTCTCACACTATTATGTTAGATCCACTATGGACTGGACTCTCACACTATTATGTTAGATCCACTATGGACTGGACTCTCACACTTATATTAGATCCACTATGGACTGGACACTCACTATTATGTTAGATCCACTATGGACTGGACTCTCACACTATTATGTTAGATCCACTCAACGTCCATTGCACCGGTCGCCCGGGGGGTGGGGGGCTCCCCCCACATCTGCGGTCCCCTCCAAGGTTTCTCATTGTCATCCCATTGGGTTGAGTTTTTCCTTGCCCTGATGTAGGATCTGAGCCGAGGATGCCGTTGTGGCTTGTGCAGCCCTTTGAGATACTCGTGATTTAGGGTTATATAAGTAAACATTGATTGATTGATTTGAAAAGATGAACAGAGAACGGTTTTGAAGGCATTTATTGGTGGCAAGGATGTTTTGGCTGTTCTTCCGACCGGGTTTGGCGAGAGCTTGAGTCACCTAATCGCTCCACTGGTGGTGAAGGAGAAATGAAGGCTTCCCAATCAAGCCTTTTATTCGCATATTTTCCTTGCACAAATGACATTGATCGTCTACTGCTGGGGTGTCCAAACTTTTTCCATTGAGGGCCGCACACGGAAAAATTAAAGCATGTGGGGGCCATTTTGATATTTTTCATTTTCAAACCATAACAAAATATATGCATTTTTTATTTATTTTACCTTTAGGGGTCCGGGGGACCATAAAGGGTCTCAGTCATTAAAATGTTAAAAATAAGTCAGATTATTATAATTTTTTTAAATTATTTAACGCTTACAATAAATCTCTATATCAACTTTAAGTTGATATAAAGTAATACAAATTAAAAACAAATGTTTTATGGCTTTTCTGTCAAAAACAACTTAGTTTTTTTATAATAAAACTGAAATATGCAGTATTTAGTAGGGATGTCCGATATTATCGGCCGATAAATGCGTTAAAATGTAATATCGGAAATTTTCGGTATCGTTTTTTTTATTATCTGTATCGTTTTTTTTTTGTTTTTTTTTTATTAAATCAACATAAAAAACACAAGATACACTTACAATTAGTGCACCAACCCAAAAAACCTCCCTCCCCCCATTTCTTTCTGTTATCAGTATTCTGGTTCCTACATTATATATCAATATATATCAATACAGTCTGCAAGGGATACAGTCTGTAAGCACACATGATTGTGCGTGCTGCTGGTCCACTAATAGTACTAACCTTTAACAGTTAATGTTACTCATTTTCATTCATTACTAGTTTCTATGTAACTGTTTTTATATTGTTTTACTTTCTTTTTTATTCAAGAAAATGTTTTTAATCTAGTTATCTTATTTTATTATTTTTTTTAAAAAGTACCTTATCTTCACCATACATGGTTGTCCAAATTAGGCATAATAATGTGTTAATTCCACGACTGCATATATCGGTTGATATCGGTATCGGTTGATATCGGTATATGTAATTAAAGAGTTGGACAATATCGGAATATCGGATATCGGCAAAAAGCCATTATCGGACATCCCTAGTATTTAGTAATTAAAGCCCTAAAAGATCAATAATGCAGGACACCATTGATTTGAATTATTTCATATTTTTGAGTAATCACAGTGAAAAGATAAATAAAAAATCACTAAATATATTTGGGATCCAAAAGGTGCCTCACTCATAAAGGGATACTATTTTTATTAGGTTTTTATTTTACTTTCAACACTTAAGTTACGAGATCAACTTCAGATATATCTGTCAATTTTATGCTGGAACTATTATTTTGTTTGTTTTATGCGCTTTTGTCAAAGAAAACTTTGATGTTTTTATATGGCTACTACACAATATATGCAATATTTACCACATAAAACATTTTAAAGTGAAATATTTGAAGTAATTGGAGACCTGAATACAATTCATTATAACATGGATTTTTTGTCATTATTTTTTTTTTTGAGCAATGGCAAAAAAAGAAAAATGAAGACAGACAAAAGAAAAAAAACAGCCTGCATGGCAGCTTTTGTATCAACATTGCAACTTTTTCTCGTTAGATTTCACCTCATTCCACTTTTTTTAATGTTCTTTTTTATTTTTACAATAGTATTTCCAGAATGTGTGGCGGGCCTGTAAACAATTAGCTGCGGGCCACAAATGGCCCCCGTGCCGCACTTTGGACACCCCTGGTCTACTGTAATTGCTGCGTTGTTTCAGTAAAAGTTCTCTAACTTTTCACTCTGTCGTTATCCAATATGTCTGCTGTTCTGTTTTGGATTTCCCAGCATCACGAGTGGTTGAAGTAGCACATCATTCAAGATAACGGACAAGTGGTTTATCCAATCACATACAATGATTTTTTTTTACAAGGCCTCGCCTTCTGAAATACGTCTCCTATTGACAAGTCCCAGATCCTTGTGTGGAGCTCAGCGAACTACAAGGATCTGGCAAGAGTCAGGTTAAAGGCCTACTGAAACCCACTACTACCGACCACGCAGTCTGATAGTTTATATATCAATGATGAAATCTTAACATTGCAACACATGCCAATACGGCCGGGTTAGATTACTAAAGTGCAATCTTAAATTTCCCGGGAAACTTTCTGTTGAAAACGTCCAGGTATGATGACGTTTGCGTGTGACGTCAATGGTTGAAGCGGAAGTATTCGGACACCATTGTATCCCAATACAAACAGCTCTGTTTTCATCGCAAAATTCCACAGTATTCTGGACATCTGTGTTGGTGAATCTTTTGCAATTTGTTTAATGAACAATGGAGACTGCAAAGAAGAAAGTTGTAGGTGAGATCGGTGTATTAGCGGCTGGCTGCAGCAACACAACCAGGAGGACTTCGAGTTGGATAGCAGACGCGCTATCCGACGCTAGCCGCCGACCGCATCGATAATCGGGTGAAGTCCTTTGTCGCGCCGTCGATCGCTGGAATGCAGGTGAGCATGGGAGTTGATGAGCAGATGAGGGCTGGCGTAGGTGGATAGCTAATGTTTTTAGCATAGCTCTGACGAGGTCCCGTAGTTAAGTTAGCTTCAATGGCGTCGTTAGCAACAGCATTGCTAGGCTTCGACAGGCGGTACAGCATTAACCGTGTAGTTACAGGTCCAGAGTTTGGTAGTATTGTTGATCTTCTGTCTATCCTTCCAGTCAAGGGCTTATTTCTTTTGTTTCTATCTGCATTTAAGCATGATGCTATCACGTTAGCTCCGTAGCTAAAGTGCTTCGCCGATGTATTGTCGTGGAGATAAAAGTCACTGTGAATGTCCATTTCGCGTTCTCGACTCTCATTTTCAGGAGGATATAGTATCCAAGGTGGTTTAAAATACAAGTCCGTGATCCACAATAGAAAAAGGAGAAAGTGTGGAATCCAATGAGCCCTTGTACCTAAGTTATGGTCAGAGCGAAAAAAGATACGTCCTGCATTGCACTCTAGTCCTTCACTCTCACGTTCCTCATCCACAAATCTTTCATCCTGGCTCAAATTAATGGGGTAATCGTCGCTTTCTCGGTCCGAATCGCTCTCGCTGCTGGTGTAAACAATGGGGAAATGTGAGGAGCCCTTCAACCTGTGACGTCACGCTACTTCCGATACAGGCAAGGCTTTTTTTATCAGCGACCAAAAGTTGCAAACTTTATCGTCGATGTTCTCTACTAAATCCTTTTAGCAAAAATATGGCAATATCGCAAAATGATCAAGTATGACACATAGAATGGATCTGCTATCCCCGTTTAAATAAGAACATTTCATTTCAGTAGTCCTTTAAGCATCTCATGCTCCACCTCAAACACAACATTTCTCCTCTCTGAATGACAAAAGCTGACTCACGGGGGATCCGATTGGACTTTAATTTAATTTGAGGCATGCGATCGCAGCCCCTTTAATCGCTACAATAATGTCCAGGAGAAAATGAAATGTGTGCAAACTGTGTCTGGAGCGAGAGGAAAGATTACATCTTGCAGCCTTGGCCCGGGCGGGGAGGCCATTTAGTGGGTCTGAAGCGAGGATCATGTTGGTTATAAGCTTACATGCATAACGACGGGAAGAGTGGAGATCTTAACTCGGTGTATGCGCTTGAGGCCAACTGAATTGTTAATTGCGTCACAGGGGCAAAGCATGTCAGATTAATTCCTTCTCCTTCACTGAGGCAAAAGCCACCTGAGCTTTCCGTTAGGCATGGCTCTGTGCTTGTCGGCTCCTTTTAAAGTTGATCATCAGAGCCCTCATTTCACTTAGCGATCGTCGGAGTAGTATTGTGGATCAACCTGGACCATTGATTTAGAGTTTCTGGAAGAACATTCAAAGCTCTGATTGGTGCATTAACCGAGCTTTAAAGAGGAACTTCTTTTTTGGGGGGAATTTTGCCTATCTTTCACAACCATAATAAAAGACAAGTCGTTGGATGTATCTTTTTAAATGCATTCCAACTTGTAAACATAAATGTAAATAAAAGTCTGTTTTAGTGTTGTCCCGATACCAATATTTTGGTACCAGTACATAAATTATGTCGATACTTTTCGGTACTTTTCTAAATAAAGGGCACCACAAAAAATTCCATTGGCTTTATTTTAACAAAAAATCTTACAGTACATTAAACATTGGTTTATTATTGCAAGTTTGTCCTGAAATAAAATAGTGAACACACAATAATACTTGTCTTTTATTAGTAAGTAAGCAAACAAAGGCTCCTAATTGAGCTGCTGACATATGCAGTAACATATTGTGTCATTTTCCATTCTATTATTTTTTCAAAATTATTAAGGACAAGTGGTAGAAAATGAACTATTAATCTATTTGTAAGAAACTTACTTTAATTGTCGCCATGGAAGCGAGGATTAGTGATTTAGAAGTAGCTAAAACACTGTCGACTGGGGCTGGACTTTAGCTGTGTCTTAAAGCAGTGGTCCCCAACCTTTTTGTAGCTTCGGACCGGTCAACGCTTGAAAATGTGTCCCACGGACACATTATTTTTTTTAAATGTATTTATCTTTTTCTTTTCATAAAGAAATACAATCAGGTGTGCTTATGGACTGTATCCCTGCAGATTGTATTGATCTATATTGATATATATAATGTATATATTGTGTTTTTTATGTTGATTTAATAAAAAAAATAATAATAATAATTTCTTGTCCGGCCCGGTACCAATCGGTCCGGTGGTTGGGGACCACTGTCTTAAAGGCCTACTGAAACCCACTACTACCGACCACGCAGTCTGATAGTTTATATATCAATGATGAAATCTTAACATTATAACACATGCCAATACGGCCGGGTTAACTTATAAAGTGACATTTTAAATTTGCCGCTAAACTTCCGGTTCGAAACGCCTCTGAGGATGACGTATGCGTGTGACGTAGCCCGACGAACACGGGTATGCCTTCCACATTGAAGCCGATACGAAAAAGCTCTGTTTTCATTTCATAATTCCACAGTATTCTGGACATCTGTGTTCGTGAATCTGTTTCAATCATGTTCATTGCATTATGGAGAAGGAAGCCGAGCAAGCAAAGAAGAAAGTTGTCGGTGCGAAATGGACGTATTTTTCGAACGTAGTCAGCCACAACAGTACACAGCCGGCGCTTCTTTGTTTACATTCCCGAAAGATGCAGTCAAGATGGAAGAACTCGGATAACAGAGACTCTAACCAGGAGGACTTTTGATTTGGATACACAGACGCCTGTAGAGAACTGGGACAACACAGACTCTTACCAGGATTACTTTGATTTGGATGACAAAGACGCAGACGTGCTACTGTGAGTATGCAGCTTTGGCTTTTTTTTGCGTATGTACGTAACTTTTTTTAAATATATAAGCTTTATGAACCTTGGGTTAGGTGAACGGTCTTTTGGGCTGAGTGATTGTGTGTGTTGATCATGTGTTTGAATTGTATTGGCGTGTTCTATGGAGCTAGGAGCTAGCAGAGGAGCTAGGAGCTAGCATAACACGTACCGTACCGTACGTGCGCGTCACGTACGTAACTTTTTAAAAATATATAAGCTTTATGAACCTTGGGTTAGGTGAACGGTCTTTTGGGCTGAGTGATTGTGTGTGTTGATCGGGTGTTTGAATTGTATTGGCGTGTTCTATGGAGCTAGGAGCTAGCAGAGGAGCTAGGAGCTAGCATAACAAACACGCAGGTGTTATTATGCAGGATTAATTTGTGGCATATTAAATATAAGCCTGGTTGTGTTGTGGCTAATAGAGTATATATATGTCTTGTGTTTATTTACTGTTGTAGTCATTCCCAGCTGAATATCAGGTACCGTGAGTATGCAGCCTTGGCTGCTAAACATTCGATAACTTGACCGTATGTGCGCGTCACGTACGTAACTTTTAAAAAATATATAAGCTTTATGAACCTTGGGTTAGGTAAACGGTCTTTTGGGCTGAGTGATTGTGTGTGTTGATCAGGTGTTTGAATTGTATTGGCGTGTTCTATGGAGCTAGGAGCTAGCAGAGGAGCTAGGAGCTAGCATAACAAACACGCAGGTGTTTTTATGCAGGATTAATTTGTGGCATATTAAATATAAGCCTGGTTGTGTTGTGGCTAATAGAGTATATATATGTCTTGTGTTTATTTACTGTTGTAGTCATTCCCAGCTGAATATCAGGTCACCCCCGGCTCTCACAGCATCTTCCCTATCTGAATAGCTTCAACTCCCCACTAGTCCTTCACTTGCACTTTACTCATCCACAAATCTTTCATCCTCGCTCAAATTAATGGGGAAATTGTCGCTTTCTCGGTCCGAATCTCTCTCACTTCATGCGGCCATCATTGTAAACAATAGGGAACTTTGCGTATATGTTCAACTGACTACGTCACGCTACTTCCGGTAGGTGCAAGCCTTTTTTTTATCAGATACCAAAAGTTGCAATCTTTATCGTCGTTGTTCTATACTAAATCCTTTCAGCAAAAATATGGCAATATCGCGAAATGATCAAGTATGACACATAGAATAGATCTGCTATCCCCGTTTAAATAAAAAAAATTCATTTCAGTAGGCCTTTAAAACACCTCTTCTGGTGGGCATAACAGTGTTATAACTTCACCTTTATCGTTAGTTTTTAAGCCAAAATGCATACGTTCTCCCTGTCTGCTTGTAAGTACTATGTGATTGTGCGCTGCAGAACATGCTCGCATGCTCATAAATCAGCAATCACACGACGTAACGACGACAAGGTGGTGACAAACCGATACTTTTCAGAGGCGGTATAGTACAGAATATGATTCATTAGTATCGCGGTACTATACTAATACCGGGGTGCCGTACAACCCTAGTCTGTTTACAATAGAGGGAATGGAAGGTCCTCTATTCCGCCCATAAAACCCAATAAATAACCACCCAAAAACCGCCAACAAAAAAAGTTTATTCTAGATCATAAATCATGCTTCTCACCTTGATAGTAGAAGGATTAGGACGTAAACCAAGAAGTTGGTACACTTTGACAGCCAAATTAGACCCAAAATGGCAAGAAAGACACAAAAAGATGCTTGGTTTCACCCCCCATTTCTTCGCGAGGATTATGAGTTATTTTTTAATCTAAACAGGAATATAGCAATATTCTAATAGTCGGCATCCTAATGACGGCAGACATTGTACAGTAAGTGATGTTTTATCAAGTTTGTTGGCTCTCATGAAGTCTGCAGTGAGTAGTAATCAGTTATGTTGTCGAAAGAAAAACAAAGCGAAAATGGTGATGCGTTTTTGAAATTAATGCGCGTATGCAAAAATACGTAAATATTAAATATTATTATGAATGTGCCTTTCACTACATCACATATATACTTAAAGGCCTACTGAAAGCCACTACTACCGACCACGCAGTCTGATAGTTTATATATCAATGATGAAATCTTAACATTGCAACACATGCCAATACGGCCAGGTTAACTTATAAAGTGACATTTAAAACTTCCCGGGAAATATCAGGCTGAAACATCGCGGTATGATGACGTATGCGCGTGACGAAGTCCGAGTAACGGAAGTTATGGTACCTCGTAGAATCCTATACAAAAAGCTCTGTTTTCATTTCATAATTCCACAGTATTCTGGACATCTTTTGCAATTTTTTTAATGAACAATGAAGGCTGCAAAGAAGACAGTTGTAGGTGGGATCAGTGTATTAGCAGCGGACTACAGCAACACAACCAGGAGGACTTTGTTGGAGCGCTAGCCGCGCTAGCCGCCGACCTCACCTTGACTTCCTACGTCTCCGGGCCGCCAAACGCATCGGGTGAAGTCCTTCGTCCTTCTGCCGATCGCTGGAACGCAGGTGAGCACGGGTGTTGATGAGCAAATGAGGGCTGGCTGACGTAGGTGGAGAGCTAATGTTTTTAGCATAGCTCTGTGCAGTCCGGTTGCTAAGTTAGCTTCAATGGCATCGTTAGCAACAGCATTGTTAAGCTTCGCCAGCTGGAAAGCATTAACCGTGTAGTTACAGGTCCATGGTTTAATAGTATTGTTGATTTTCTGTCTATCCTTCCAGTCAGGGGTTTATTTCTTTTGTTTCTATCTGCATTTAAGCACGATTCTATCACGTTAGCTCCGTAGCTAAAGTGCTTCGCCGATGTATTGTCGTGGAGATAAAAGGCACTGAATGTCCATTTCGCGTTCTCGACTCTCATTTTCAAGAGGATATAGTATCCGAGGTGGTTTAAAATACAAATCTGTGATCTACAATAGAAAAAGGAGAGTGTGGAATCCAATGAGCCAGCTTGTACCTAAGTTACGGTCAGAGCGAAAAAAGAATCGTCCATCGCTGCCTCTCAAGTCATTCACTGTAACGTTCCTCATCTACGAATCTTTCATCCTCGCTCATATTAATGGGGTAATCATCACTTTCTCGGTCCGAATCTTTCTCGCTCCATTGTAAACAACGGGGAATTGTGAGGAATCCTACCTCCTGTGACGTCACGCTACTTCCGGTACAGGCAAGGCTTTTTTTTTATCAGCGAGCAAAAGTTGCGAACTTTATCGTCGATTTTCTCTACTAAATCCTTTCAGCGAAAATATGGCAATATCGCGAAATGATCAAGTATGACACATAGAATGGATCTGCTATTCCCGTTTAAATAAAAAAAAATCATTTCAGTAGGCCTTTAAAGCATGTATACAAAACCATGAAAGGGGAACTGCACTTTTTGGGGAATTTTGCCTATCATTCACAATCATTATGGGAGACATGACGATGGATGTTATTTACTTGTTATTTTTTTGCATTGTAAATATTAAATAAATGGTCCTTTGTTTGCTTACAAAGGAGCCTATAGGAGCCATTCAATTCTGATTATAAAGTCCTTAAAAACATCCAAACACCTCCATTGAGGTTTTATACTTGATATATGTAATGTAGTAACAGACACATTTATAATAACATTTAATATTTTGATCATTTTCAGCATATGCTGCACATTAATTTAAAAAAAAAAGAATCCCGTTTGATTTTTTTTTTTTCTTCATCACTAATTATTACTCACTGCAGACTTTATGAGAGCCAACAAACATAATAGAACATCACTTACTGTGCAACATCTGCTAGGATGTTCATATATTCTCCTTTATATGAAAACATTTTCATAATCCTTGCAAAGAAACAAGGTGTGGGGGGAACAAGTTTCTTTTTGTGTCGTCCTTGCCAGTTTCGGGTCCTAGATGGCTGTCAAAGTGCACCAACTTGTTGGACTACCTACTCAGACGTCTTCTGTCCAGGTGAGATGCACAATTTATGATCTACAATGAAGTTTGACGAGTAAGGAAGTGAGGAAACAGTCGACCACTCGATGATGTAAACATCAGCACACACGATTGTGATCACGGTGCCGCTATAAATAGTCTGTCTGTGTTAGTGCTTATAATAACAATATCACTAATACTTGGTTAATATTCAAGTCACAAAATGTAATTGGAGTATTGTTGGAGGTTTTTGAATTGCTATTTTTTGGATTTTATGGGCAAAATAGAGGAGTATTTAACCATTTATTATTTACGTATGTTGATCATTTTAAGCATACGCGTTACGCTGTAAGCGGACTTTTATTTATAAATTAGAATGCATTAAAAAAAGATTCACCCGTCGTCATGTCTTTCATAATGATTGTGAACGAAAAGTGCAGTTTCCCGTGGAGGTGTTTGCATGTTTTTTAAGGGCTTTATAGGCAGAATAGAGTGACTCCCGTAGGTTCCATTGTAAGCGGACTTTTGGCCGTATTTGTTTTTTAAATGCATTGTAACTTGTAAATAAACATCAATCAATCAATCAAAGTTTACTTATATAGCCCTTAATCACAAATGTCTCAAACGGCTGCACAAGCCACGACATCCTCAGATTCCACACAAAACATGTGTTCTTGTTTGACATAAGGATTGTGAATTAAAATCAAAATTAAATAAAACAAAGTGCAGTTCCCCTTTAAAGGGCTCATATGTTTCTACATTTACAACACTTTCTTATTGTGGTCTACATAGCATGTAATGGTGGTGCTGTGGTCCAAATGTTGCATCCATCTTCAAACCGCCTTCTGACCGTCTCTTCAGGATGAGCCGTATTGTGGGCGGTCTTATTTACGTGCCAAAGTCCTCCTCCTGGCAACAGCCCTTCCTTGGACTGCGCCTTCACCCCATCAGCCATGTTGTACTTTTTAGCACTTCTACGTGACTTTTTATTAGAAGTGCAAACAGCGAAGGACTTTATCATGTATGTGCATGTGGGAGCTAGTCTGCCCCACAACAAGAGGATAAAGAAAAATAAGGAAGGGACTACAACTGAATAAAAATGGCTGACTCATGCAAATCTCGGCAGGTAGACCTCTATCAAATAGGCAAGATATGTCACAATTGTCTCAAATTCGGATTTCATATTTTCAGGGATTTATGGGGGTCCCAAATTCACAAAAACAGGTATCTACAGGTAAAAAAAAGTTGGTTTTGCATGATATGACCTCTTTAGTAACTACAAAACCAGTGAAGTTGGCACGTTGTGTAAATCGTAAATAAAAACAGAATACAATGATTTGCAAATCCTTTTCAACTTACCACTATATTCAATTGAATAGACTGCAAAGACAAAATATGCAATGTTTGAACTGGAAAATGTTATTTTTTGCAAATATTAGCTCATTTGGAATTTGATGCCTGCAACATGTTTAAAAAAAAGCTGGCACAAGTGGCAAAAATACTGAGAAAGTTGAGGAATGCTCATCAAACACTTATTTGGAACATTCCACAGGTGAACAGGTTAATTGGGAACAGGTGGGTGCCATGATTGGGTATAAAAGCAGCTTCCATGAAATGCTCAGTCATTCACAAACAAGGATGGGGTGAGGGCCACCACTTTGTGAACAAATGCCTGAGCAAATTGTTTAAGAAAAACATTGTTCAAACAACTATTTCAATGAATTTAGGGATTTCCCAATCTACTAATAATATCACTAGTAATCAACTAGTAATATCATCAAAAGGTTAAAATATTCTGGAAAAATCACTGCACGTAAACAGCAAGGCTGAAAACCAACATTGCTTGCCTGTGACCTTCGATCCCTCAGGCGGTACTGCATCAAAAAGCGACATCAGTGTGTAAAGGATATCACCACATGGGCTCAGGAACACTTCATAAAACCACTGTCATTAACTACAGTTTGTTGCTACATCTATAAGTGCAAGTTAAAACTCTACTATGCAAAGCGAAAGCCATTTATCAACAACACCCAGAAACGCCGCCGGCTTCGCTGGGCCCGAGGTCATCTAAGATGGACTGATGCAAAGAGGAAAAGTGTTCTGTGGTCTGACGAGTCCACTTTTCGAATTGTTTTTGGAAATTGTGGACGTTGTGTCCTCCGGACCAAAGAGGAAAAGAACCATCCGGATTGTCATAGGCGCAAAGTTTAAAAGCCAGAATATGTGATGGTAAGGGGGTGTATTAGTGCCCAAGGCATGGGTAACTTACACATCTGTGAAGGCACCATTAATGCTGAAAGGTACATACAGGTTTTGGAACAACATATGTTGCCATCCAAGCAACGTTATCATGGACGCCCCTGCTTATTTCAGCAAGACAATGCCAAGCCAAGTGTTACAACAGCGTGGCATCATAGTAAAAGAGTTTGGGTACTAGACTGGCCTGCCTGTAGTCCAGACCTGTCTCCCATTGAAAATGTGTGGAGTAATATGAAGTCTAAATACCACAACTGAGACACTGGACTGTTGAACAACTTAAAGGCCTACTGAAAGCCACTACTACCGACCACGCAGTCTGATAGTTTATATATCAATGATGAAATCTTAACATTGCAACACATGCCAATACAGCCGGGTTAACTTAATAAGTGCAATTTTAAAATTCCCGCCACACTTCCGGTTGAAAATCTCCTTAGGATATGATTTATGCGCGTGACGTCATAAAATGCACGGAAGTGTTTGGGCCCTATTGGACACAATACACAAAGCTCTGTTTTCTTCGACAAAATTCCACAGTATTCTGGACATCTGTGTTGGTGAATCTTTTGCAATTTGTTTAATGAACAATGGAGGCTGCAAAGAAGAACGTTGTAGGTGGGATCGATCGGTGTCTTAGCGGCTAAGTACAATACGTACAGCAACACAACAAGGACTACTTACCCTGATAGAAGACGCCTAGCCGATGCTTGCCGCCAAACCCACGGATGAAGTCCTTCGTCGCGCCGTCGATCGCTGGAACGCAGGTGAGCACGGCTGTTGATGGGAAGATGAGGGCTGGCTGGCGTAGGTGGAGCGCTAATGTTTTATCATAGTTCTGTGAGTTCCGGCTGCTAAGTTGCTAAATTAGCCTTAGTGTCGTTAGCAACAGCATTGTTAAGCCTTACCAGGCTGAGAATTTTTAACCGTGTAGTTACATGTACATGGTTTAATAGTATTTTTGCTCTTCTGTCTATCCTTCCAGTCAGGGGTTTATTTATTTTGTTGCTATCTTCATTTGAGAACGATGCTAGCACGTTAGCTCAGTAGCTAAGTGTGTCACCGATGTATTGTCTTGGAGATAAAAGTCACTTTAAATGTCCATTCCGCGTGCTCGACTCTCATTTTCAAGAGGATATAGTATCCGAGGTGGTTTAAAATACAAATCCGTGATACACAATAGAAAAAGGAGAGAGTACATAGTTCTGTGAGTTCCGGTTGCTAAGTTGCTAAATTAGCCTTAGTGTCGTTAGCAACAGCATTGTTAAGCCTTACCAGGCTGAGAATTTTTAACCTTGTAGTTACATGTACATGGTTTAATAGTATTTTTGCTCTTCTGTCTATCCTTCCAGTCAGGGGTTTATTTATTTTGTTTCTATCTTCATTTGAGAACGATGCTAGCACGTTAGCTCAGTAGCTAAGTGTGTCACCGATGTATTGTCTTGGAGATAAAAGTCACTTTAAATGTCCATTTCGCGTGCTCGACTCTCATTTTCAAGAGGATATAGTATCCGAGGTGGTTTAAAATACAAATCCGTGATACACAATAGAAAAAGGAGAGAGTACATAGTTCTGTGAGTTCCGGTTGCTAAGTTGCTAAATTAGCCTTAGTGTCGTTAGCAACAGCATTGTTAAGCCTTACCAGGCTGAGAATTTTTAACCTTGTAGTTACATGTACATGGTTTAATAGTATTTTTGCTCTTCTGTCTATCCTTCCAGTCAGGGGTTTATTTATTTTGTTTCCATCTTCATTTGAGAACGATGCTAGCACGTTAGCTCAGTAGCTAAGTGTGTCACCGATGTATTGTCTTGGAGATAAAAGTCACTTTAAATGTCCATTTCGCGTGCTCGACTCTATTTTTCAAGAGGATATAGTATCTGAGGTGGTTTAAAATACAAATCTGTGATCTACAATAGAAAAAGGAGAGAGTGTGGAATCCAATGAGCCAGCTTGTACCTAAGTTACGGTCAGAGCGAAAAAAGATACGTCCATCACTGCCTCTCAAGTCCTTCACTGTAACGTTCCTCATCTACGAATCTTTCATCCTCGCTCAAATTAATGGTGTAATCGTCACTTTCTCGGTCCGAATCTCTCTCGCTCCATTGTAAACAATGGGGAATTGTGAGGAATACTAGCTCCTGTGACGTCACGATACTTCTGGTACAGGCAAGGCTTTTTTTTATCAGCGAGCAAAAGTTGCGAACTTTATCGTTGATTTTCTCTACTAAATCCTTTCAGCAAAAATATGGCAATATCGCGAAATGATCAAGTACGACACATAGAATGGATCTGCTATTCCCGTTTAAATTTTAAAAAATCATTTCAGTAGGCCTTTAAGCTGTACATCAAGCAACAATGGGAAATAATTCCACCTGAAAAGCTTAAAAAATTGGTCTCCTCAGTTCCCAAATGTTTACTGAGTGTTGTTAAAAGGAAAGGCCATGTCACACAGTGGTAAAAAAGTCCCTGTGCCAACTTTTTTGCAATGTGTTGCTGCCATTAAATTCTAAGTTAATGATTATTTGCAAATTTCAGTTTGAACATTAAATATCTTGTCTTTGCAGTCTAATCAATTGCATATAGGTTGAAAAGGATTTGCAAATCATTGTATTCTGTTTTTATGTACGAATTACACAACGTGTCAACTTCACTGGTTTTGGGGTTTTGTACAATTTCAAGTTGTATGAGAAATAAACTTACCTTTAGGGCTGAATTTGGGTATCTGAACTCAGTGGTCATTTACAGATGGAATGTCAATGATTGTTTACCAAAAAACAGCCTTCTATCAGCCACAGTCAAGGTTATACATCATACCATTTTGTACCTTTTAAGGAGCCGGTTCCTCTCCTGCATCAGAAAGGACGTTTAAAAACATCTCAATCAATGAGCCACCTAATAGGGCTTTCTTGCAGGAGGCCGAGTACGGTATGCCTTTTCATTACGCGCAACACATTACTACACTCAGTCAGTCCGAAATGCGAGGTGTGCTGTGTAGAAGGTCTGAGAAAGACGCAGGAAGATGTGTGCAGCTCCAGTTCATCGACACACCTTTTATTCATTCATTTGTTCCACATCCTGGCCGTGATCGAGTGAATGAATAAATGGATGATAAAAAAATGTCATATGAATATTTTTCTAAATTGAAGGACTTGTAAATGTAACCCTTGTAAAAGTACACTGGCACACTTGGTAATGGTATAATATTGATATTCAGTGGCGGGCTGTGCGTTTCTCACCTAGGCCTTCAGTGATGTCCTACTTAGTCCGACTTCACCTCTTGAAATACCGTAATTGATGTCACCACATGGACACGGCTGGAGATACTATACAGAAACACACTGTCCATTGAATCCCCTCAACAGTGTACAAAAAAGTGTATTTCGGCGCATTTAACATTTAATAAACCCACTTCAGCAATTAAAACACATCTTACCTGGTACTGTCAAAATAAAAATAATTATATATAACAAATGAAACATGAGGAAATAAAGAAATTAAATATTGAACTCACAATTTGTAGCACCCATCTGACGCCAAATAAGCCAGTGGTACCGTCCTAGTCGGTTGATTCGTGTGAAAGTGGCAGGCAATTCCCCAATTCAACGCCGGTGTTGTGCCAAAATGTGATTTCCTTCGCGGGAGCGCGCACCGCTCGTTAAACCTGCATTGCTCGGCTTCGTCTGTCCACAGCGGATTACTAGGTGTAAGACAAACACTTTATCTTAGTGGTTATCTTACTAGTTTTCTGTGACTTTCTATGGCTCGTATGGTTCCGGTGCCACTTCCTGTTTTCGCAACTTGTGATTGGATACTCACTTGTGACTCCCAAGTGAGTATGGAATCACAGCGTAAGGCCAGCTAGAAGGCCTTACTGACAACAACTGGTGATCTGATTGGCAATTGTCTATCAACTGTATGTGTCCGCTCACTTACAGTGCACGGACGCCTGCATTGTTGATTCTGAAGGCCCCGCGCAGATTTGGTACAGCATGGCAACATAAGCTAGCTGAATTCTGATTGGATACAAACTCTAACCTAAAAACAACAGCACTGGAAGGATCATAATATGACATGAAGAGAATATGAATACTTTTAGATATTTAGGGAAAGTAAATTAAAAAATACTTTTATCTTTAATTATGATCATGATTTCTGGTTATGTTAGGCCAGCAAAGAAGGACTTGCTTGACGGCCCACCACTGTTGATATTGGTAAAACATCTGTATTAGTAGCTACATCAAAAACGGCTGTCTCTCGTTGGCTACAGGTGTATCAAAGCCAGTATGTTGTGCTATGAAAGGTTTGACACCCAATGTTAAGAGACAGTGCATTCTAATGCAAATAAGTTAAAATATTGCAATATTAAAAACAAAACAAACAGACCAGCAAGTAAGACCAGCAATAACTACATATTAACAGTCGCTAACCTATACTGCTAACTCTGTCTGGTGCAGAGTTTATTTTACCTGATATTACACCACTCCACGATCAATTTGTATTTGTTGTTGTTTTTACATGTTATGGATAGCAAACATGCATCTGTGATCTATGTGGAAAAAGTCAATTTACTGCAACTGTCTCTTATAGAGACGAAAGCTGTGAGATTCGCGTCTTGACAAGAATAGAGCAGGTGGTGTTTAATAACTGAGGCTGAGGGTGGCGTGAAACATATTGAGAATGATGAAAGAGTGAAGTGAAGTGAAGTGAAGTGAATTACATTTATATAGCGCTTTTTCTCAAGTGACTCAAAGCGCTTTACATAGTGAAACCCAATATCTAAGTTACATTCAAACCAGTGTGGGTGGCACTGGGAGCAGGTGGGTAAAGTGTCTTGCCCAAGGACACAACGGCAGGGACTAGGATGGCGGAAGCGGGGACCGAACCTGCAACCCTCAAGTTGCTGGCACGGCCGCTCTACCAACCGAGCTATACCGCCCCACTGATAACCGAGTCCCGTTCCTGCCTCTCTGACACGTTATGCTGTCTCTTAGCCCACCTCTTTTTTTTATATTCTTTATGTAAAATAACTACTTTTGACTTGATTTGTGTCAAGGCCGATTTTTGTAGGTATTTGATTAACATGCGTGGCAAATAATTCTGTTTTAAAATCAGAATCAGAAATACTTTAATAATCCCTGAGGGGAAATAAATTTTCAGCACAATCCCATTCAATAGCAGACAAACATTACAGGGAGACGATGGGCCTGCCAACTTTCGGCGCCCCTTACAAATAAGGTGAGAAACCGGTAAAAGCTGGGAAGTGGAGCCACAACCAACCACTTCTACACACAGCTACAAAAGTAAAACTAGAACAAAAAAAAACATATAGACTGTTTGCTGGGGTGGGGGGGAGAGACAGGAGCAGACCCAACAAAGCAACCGAGAGAGCCAACTCCAACCGCGGCCGCCCACCAACTCTCGGCCAGTTAATTAAATGCATATTCATCTAATGAAGACAAAATTGTGTTTTTGTCTTACGTTAAATGTCCTGTATTATACTGTATGTCCAAAGTAATAGATGCCATAGACCAGTGGTCCCCAACCTTTTTTGTAGCTGGGGACCGGTCAACGCTTGAAAATTTATCCCACGGACCGGGGGAGGGGGATTTTTTATTTTTTCATAAAGAAATACAATTGTGTGTGCTTACGGACTGTATCCCTGCAGACTGTATTGATCTATATTGATATGTGATGTATATATTGTGTTTTTTATGTTGATTTAATAAAAAATAAAAAAATAAATTTAATTTCTTGCATGGCCCGGTACCAATTGGTCCGCGGACCGGTACCGGGCCGTGGCCCGGTGGTTGGGGACCACTGCCATAGACCACGTACAACAACGTAGCATCAAGTCGTGGCATTAGCATATGCATTAGTGTAGTCAGTCTCATTCTGCGTTGTGATTAGTTTTTTAAAATAAAAAACACTTCACCATGCCGTCGGTTCAGTATTTATTGGCAACCTGTGTTGGAAACATGAAACACACACACACAGGTCTCAACTTTATGGCGGAGTGATATCTGCTCCTTCTCATTCAAAAGTCCGAAGGAAGAGGAAGTAACAAACATTCATTCATATAAAAATAATAATAAATTAAATTACATTAACAAAAACGTTTTATCACAAAACAATAATAATGCACAAATCCACATACCTGTGTTGGAAACATGAAACACACACACACAGGTCTCAACTTTCTGGCGGAGTGATATCTGCTCCTGTGTGATGTAAATACCATGTGTAAATACTACCAAACAATTCACAAAGTCGACGCTCTACTTTTAAATAAACGAAATTGTGCATAAAAATTACTCAAAACAACACATCACTTGTACACACAACCTTATTGGGTTAACTTTTAAAGTATCTAGAAACGTTTAGGAAGAATATTTACAATATGAAGAAACACGGAGCAGTGAAGAACTATTACCTTCTCATTCAAAAGTCCGAAGGAAGAGGGAGTAAAGCAATCGAAAAAACAGCAAAGACACTTCCTGCACCGGACATCCGGTTCTTCAAAATAAAAGCGATACTTCAAAATAAAATATAACACCCTGTCTAATTCATAATATAGCGCAACAACATCACACTATTACATTAGCATAGCTATGTGATCTACACTGTAGTACTGACATTAGTCAGATTTGAACAGCAGCACCATGCTGGGTTAACCTATTATCTTAAAGTTGAAACAGATCCAGGCTTCCTTTTAGGATGTGTATACAATTAGTGGCCTTTATTCTTGGGGGTCAAAATCAATCAAGACTGGACTCCTTGTAATTGTGCAACGATTATAAAGATGGAGAGGTGTTGTGTGCCAGTTATCAATGGTTGCTTTTTCAGGCTTGTGACAGTCGTTGAATGTTTTTTTTACTTGGGCATACATTTTTTTTAAACTCCATTTCCAAATGCGCCTTTCTGAAAATATCTGGGTGTATGTTTGTTTGTTCCAGCATTAATAGTTCTATTTTCTGACAGTCTGGGAGTCCGTAAAAATGCCGTGACTGGTGAGTACAGGGACAATAGAGGGGAATATACCATTGGAAAGAGCTGCTTTGTGTGCACGCTGAGACAGCTGTGGATGTTGTTTTGGAGTGGTTGTTCGTTTGATCGACCACTTCAGTGCCATCTTTTTCACACCCTGACACAAGCTACAATATTCCATATGTACACAAAAACAGCAGCATCCAAGAGATTTCCATCTTCAGTCGGGATGTCGGTAGAAAAGGGCAATATGGTAGTCTTCCGCAGATGCCGGAATAGTTAAATCTGAGGAGCAAGCGTTTCCCAGCATGCCTTGTTGTAGTTAAAATGATTGCTTTTGGCTGCGTTATAATCCATCGTTCAAGTGATATTTTGTACAGACAAGGTCTAATAGTTAAAGTGGTGTAATTATTAGTCCTGTAAAGTTAAATGATTCTTATTTTTGGTGGTAATCTGATGGTTAGTGCAATGTATTCTATTATTACTACTGGGGCCTGTGTTTTTACACATAATACATATGGCAGGACTCGTGAATTTACTGGTTGTGGGGACTGCATTTCCAGAACTTAATGACCTATAGACAATTCTTTCCTTGCTAAGCTCAAGTATGCACGTACTTTGTGGACGCCTACTGCTCCACATTACTTGCAAGTGTTTTTGCTTTGTTCCAGCATTTTGTTTTGTTTCCCTTGTAGTATGTCCATTCAGAGCACTTCTCTGTTGATTTATCTTGCTTTTTGGTTAAATCGGTGGTCCCTAAACTACGGCCCACGGGAAGTCCCAAGTTAAAATTATTATAATTTGTTTAACTCTGTCCTTTTTAATCCATTTTCTCCCACTTGTTACTCTCAGGGTCTCTTAGCCGCTCAGGCAAATCATATATATGTGTGTGTGTGTGTGTGTGTGTGTGTGTGTGTGTGTGTGTGTGTGTGTGTGTGTGTGTGTGTGTGTGTGTGTGTGTGTGTGTGTGTGTGTGTGTGTGTGTGTGTGTGTGTGTGTGTGTGTGTGTCTTTTATTTACACTCTTCTTGAGACATCAACAAGGAAAAGTACCTTCCATATGAGCACCGGTGAACAAGTTAGAACCGAAATCATGGTCCCAATACGGAAAACCATTGCATTTAATAGAGCAGGAAATACTAGAGTCCGTGAACATTGCTCCGAAGTCAGGATTTTTTGTTGGTTTATTGTGCATACAAAAGTAAACATTGACAGGTGCAAAGGCAGCAATATATGATAAAAAAAGACGGCAGCTAAAGAAGGACTTCCCTATTCATCCTCGAAAAAACCTGCCAGGTGAACAGCTGATTGTACGACTTCCGGTGCTGACGTAAGACAACCCGCATCCCATATGACCATAGTATGAACAAATACACTACGGTACTAAGACTATAGTGGCCATTAACAGTTGGCTTCTACAGCTGGGTTGCCCAAAGTGCGGCACAGGGGCCATCTGTGGTCCGTGACTTGTTTGTCATCGGCCTTTAGCACATTACAAAAAACAAAAAATAGATATTTGCACCCCTGGTGGTGAAATATATCAAAATTAGGGTGGTCCCAAAAAGGAGGGATGTTTCAAATTGACTGTGTGTCGCTTTTAAAAGTGCTCCCCCTCTGTTCAACATATGAAATAACAAGTGTGTGTAAAAATTTTAAGTGCTCCCCCTCTGGCCAACATATGTAATAACAAGTGTGTGTAAGAAATTGGAATGCGCCTCCTTTAGCCAAAATTACAGTTTTTTTAAATAAATACATTTGTATATAGAGACATACTGTAATAACTTGAAGTAAATAATGAAGATTAAAAAACAACTACAAACAAAAAATTCCCCCAATTTTTTAATTTATTTATTAAAAGTTTACCTTTTTTATATTTGCATAGTTTGTATATATTATTAATGTTGTAAATAAAAAATATTCATATATCGAGAAAGGGTGGTCCTACAGAGTTAGGCATTTTTCGGAGGTCTCAAGAAGGTGACAAATCAAGTGTGTGTGTGTGTGTGTGTGTGTGTGTGTGTGTGTGTGTGAATATATATATATATATATATATATATATATATATATATATATATATATATATATATATATATATATATATATATATATATCCATCCATCCATCCATCCATCCATTTTCTACCGCTTATTCCCTTCGGGGTCGCGGGGGGCGCTGGAGCCTATCTCAGCTACAATCGGGCGGAAGGCGGGGTACACCCTGGACAAGTCGCCACCTCATCGCAGGGCCAACACAGATAGACAGACAACATTCACACTCACATTCACACACTAGGGCCAATTTAGTGTTGCCAATCAACCTATCCCCAGGTGCATGTCTATATATACATGTATATATATATATATATATATATATATATATATATATATATACAGCCCTGGCCAAATTTCTTTTAACCCAATGTGGCCCCCGTGTCAAAAAGTTTGGGGACCCCTGACCTAGGGGCTTGGTATTCACCCTTCCTTAAAAGTCTTGTTTTGTGTATTAATTAGAACCAGCGTCCTCCACAGTGGACATTTGAATTGTCAGTATTACAGATTTTCGAGGAAAAAAAACTACCCTTGTCCAACCCTAACCCTTGTCTGTACAGTTTACGGTAAAAAAAAACAAAAAACTTCAGTCACTAGAATTTTACTGTAAAAATTGCTGGTGTACTTTTTTTAAATTTACAGTAGTAAAAAGTATATTTTATATATATTTTAAGGTAAAAAAACAACAACTGGCAGTTCAGTTGCCAGAATTGCATTGTAGAAATATTTTTTTTTAAGTGTCTTTGGTGTAAAAAGATGACATAAATGAAAATTCGGCACCACTGATATTTTTAGGGCTAAAATTCTAGCGCCTGAGCTGCCAAGATTTAACCGTGAAATACAGTTTTACAGTGTGTACAGCAGGAGTGGTCTCTTGTTTTTAAGGACCTACTGCAAAATAATGTACAGCCAATGATCATCTATATGACAGCACTCTAGTTTTTTTTAGGAATCTGCGAAAATGTTAGTCTCTCACAGGCTTTTTGAACTCGAGAGCCAGGCTGTATGGTGTCATTCCCGGGCCAGATTTGGCCACAAGCCACCAGTTGAGTACCCCTAACATATGATGCATATGTATGATATATAAAGGGTGATGATGCTGCATTTAGTTGAGATTATTTTTTGCTTAAATTCGCCATGCGGGTGAGATGCACCAAATTAATGTGTTCTATATTGAGCTTTCAAGAGATGCACTTAATCACTTACCATATTTTTTTTACAGTCAGATAAAAATAGCCTGCAAAATAACAATAGATCATTCAGAATGACAACAGCTTCCCCGGCAGTCTAAGCTAATGGATGTCAGCGTGACTAATCGCTCACAGATCAAACACATCGACTTTTCTGGCATCTGTTCGTTTTGCCTCGGCTGCTGTCCTTCTGCCCCAGCGTGGCGGCAGCTAGCTAGCGAGAATGATCCATCTAGCTTCTGGTCATCGGACTCCAAAAGTGACTTTTACGCCATTAAATGTTTCCTTAAAAAAAGAACACACATCCATCCGATTGGCAATATTTCTAGATCATTTTGTTCGACGGGAAAACTACATGCGGCTTATCACGTCAATGAGGTACATGCTAACTCAGCATTAAGCGTCATTCAACATCTCTGCTCTGTAGCTCTTTGTCTCGTCCTCAAAACACTAGTTGAGTATTTTAGACCTTGTTCCTGAGGTCAAGGTCGCATTCATCCGACCGGAAAATCGCTAAAAAGCGACAGTCGTCATAATTATTCGCCAAAATAGACGTTTATAAATTAAGCAGTTGACGACGGAGAAGAAAATAGGTGAAAATTAAATGTTTAAGGAACTCACGTGAAAGTTCCACCACTCTCGTCTCCGACTGCTCGCTGCCGACACGCTCTTCAAGCAAATTATCCCGTAAAACTGCGTGATAATTTGGTTCAGAAAATGTTGACTTTAAATGCGCAAAGTCCTTGAAATTGTCACACAAATGCACCAAGACTGAGACCGACTACTTGAAGCCATTGACGTCATGTCCGTAATGACGGGTCAGATTGCATTCGCATTAGAAATTGCATTTTTATTTTATTTTTTTGTAGTGTGAACGGTCACTCAAAAGATTTGAGGTACAAATCCGAATGGGACATCTGACCCTGCAGTGTGAACGTAGCCTGAGTTGTTGGACAAAAACATAATCTGTCTGTTTTATGATAGTGACACAAGCAGAGTCCAATAGTTAGCTGCCAATATAGTAACTCATCAAAGGGTCAAATAATATTTGAGTATTTCTTCATAATTCTATATTCTTGTGTTTGATGACAAATAACCACATTTAAGAGACAATTATCACACTGTTTGATTTGAGACCTGCTTTATAAACAAAGCACAATTAAAAGTAGCCAGTCATAATAACTATATAAACAAATATTGCACCTTTCTTTTTGTCAAAGCAGTTCTCATATTGATGAAAGTAGGACACCGTCATAATGCAGCACACTGAATTTATTTACATTATTTAATTTTAAGCTAAGCAGGACATACTTCTGTTAAATATAATGTAAATGTGTATTCTGTTAAAGAAGGAAAGATTTAAAAATATATTTAATTCTGTTAATTTGCACAAAATATGTTTTATTGAACAATTTGTTTTCCACATATTCGTATAACGCCAAAACCTGCGGACCTAATTCAATTGTGGTTGGAGTGAAGTAGTTTAAAAATAAGTGTGTGTCGATTGTCAGTCATCAGGTCATAAAAACTACAAATAATGAATGGATGCAACTCTGAAACATCTTCAACAAACAAGCAGAGTTGTTCAACCTTTGTAGATAGTTAAAACACAAATAAATGAAAAGGCAAAACAAAAAGTGGCTTGACCAGCCCTTTTTTCAGGGAGTTGGTGACCTGAGCCGTAATCCTAACCTTAGTCTGCGGGCCAGGTGTTTGAAACCTGGGAGTTCAGTGGTCAGAGGCGGTATTGCGTCCATGAGGAATACGTTTTTCCTACGTGGCTCTAGGGCTGGGCGATATGGCTGAAAAAGTATTACTCTATATATTTCTGATTAAACTCAATATTCGATATATATCTCGATATATATTTTGGTGAAACTATTTGTATAAAGACATTCATATTATTCAGTGAAATTGAAGTGAATGACAACTGTACTGTAAACAGTCAGTGGCACTTTTATTAACCCAGTTAGTCAAGATAGGTATTAACAGCACAGAAAATAAACTATTTAAGTAGCACATAATTACATAACCCATCCATCCATCCATCTTATTCCGCTTATCCGAGGTCGGGTTGCGGGGGCAGCAGCCTAAGCAGAGAAGCCCAGACTTCCCTCTCCCCAGCCACTTCGCCCAGCTCTTCCCGAGGGATCCCGAGGCGTTCCCAGGCCAGCCGGAAGACATAGTCTTCCCAACGTGTCCTGGGTCTTCCCCACGTGTCCTGGGTCTTCCCCGTGGCCTCCTACCGGTCGGACGTGCCCTAAACACCTCCCTAGGGAGGCGTTCGGGTGGCATCCTGACCAGATGCCCGAACCACCTCATCTGGCTCCTCTCGATGTGGAGGAGCAGCGGCTTTACTTTGAGCTCCCCCCGGATGGCAGAGCTTCTCACCCTATCTTTAAGGGAGAGCCCCGCCACCCGGCCGAGGAAACTCATTTCGGCCGCTTGTACCCGTGATCTTGTCCTTTCGGTCATAACCCAAAGCTCATGACCATAGGTGAGGATGGGAACGTAGATCGACCGGTAAATTGAGAGCTTTGCCTTCCGGCTCAGCTCCTTCTTCACCACAACGGATCAGTACAGCGTCCGCATTACTGAAGACGCCGCACCGATCCGCCTGTTGATCTCACGATCCACTCTTCCCTCACTCTTGAACAAGACTCCGAGGTACTGGAACTCCTCCACTTGGGGCAGGGTCTCCTCCGCAACCCGGAGATGGCACTCCACCCTTTATATAACATATTATTATTATTATTATTATTTCTACATAAGATAAATAACATAGCTGTGCAAATAATACAACATGTATCAAACTCAGATAAAAAAATACATTTGCAGGCAGGTACTTTTTAATTCCCACTTGACGATGTGGTCCTGCTAGAAGTGGACCGCGCAAAGTAAGGGACTTTATTTAATTGTGCAGCTATGATCTTCCTCACTTTGTCGTACATTTTGCTTGAAAATTATCTTTTCTCTTCTCTCTCGTCGTCATTTGGGATGTAAATGGTAAATGGGTTATACTTTTATAGCGCTTTTCTACCTTCAAGGTACTCAAAGCGCTTTGACCCTATTTCCACATTCACCCATTCACACACACATTCACACACTGATGGCGGGAGCTGCCATGCAAGGCGCTAACCACGACCCATCAGGAGCAAGGGTGAAGTGTCTTGCTCAAGGACACAACGGACGTGACGAGGTTGGTAGAAGGTGGGGATCAAACCAGGAACCCTCAGGTTGCTGGCACGGCCACTCTCCCAACCGTGCCACGCATGTCTGTTGTGATTTCCTTTACTGGTTCCATGACCCGCCTTATCTTTCCTCTCATTGGCCTGTCCCTAATGTTTTTCCCTACTCCTAACCTTTTCATGACTCATCATTTGAAACCATTCAACCAATCATGGATTTTCTTATATGTTAACCAACCAATCATTGATCTTTCCCGTAAATTTTATCCCCTGCCCCTGGAGAACAAGGAACACAACAAATAAGCGGCGTCTGGTAATTTTTTACGTGAAAAAAATTATATCGCTATTACGATATTTTCTTAATTCATATCTTGTTTAAAAATATATCCATATATCTTAGAAACGTGATATATCTCCCAGCCCTACGTTGCGCCGCAGAAAAATGCAACTTCAAATTAGGCGGACACTTACTGTGATGTAATTTTAAAGGGCACATATAAAAGACAGTGATAAGAAATTACTTTGTATTGCGTCGAGCTCAACGACAGTAGTTAAAAAAAAAAAAACATATGTGCGCCTTTTTGCTCAAAGGCACTGGAAACAAGTGAGGGAGATAATAGACGTTTCTTGCCTTTGGTGCTCAATCAACAGCCTCTACAGACACACACTATTGTTAGAATATCCTTTTAAAAAGTCCCTTTTGCATAATAGGTAACCTTTAAGAATGATATTTAAAATGATATTACATTTTTCCTTCTAGATAAGTGACATGCTATGAGGTTAATGACTGGTGCCTTTAGAGTTGTTTGTTTGTTTCACTTTAAGTGATTGTGCTATTTCTTTTATTTTTTATAAACCGTTATGTATAATGTTCAACATTTACAAAAAAACATATGAACAATAACAATCAAGACAAGTACAAAAACAGTACAATACAGCGCCAGAGGGTTGTAAACTCAATAAAGCAACTACAGTAGAATGCAAAATATATACAGTCATGGTCAAAAGTTTACATACACTTGTAAAGGACATAATTACATGGCTGTCTTGAGTTTCCAATCAGTTTACAACGCTTATTTTTTGTGATAGAGTGATTGGAGCACATACTTGTTGGTCACAAAAACATTCATGAAGTTTGGTTCTTTTAAGGAATTTATTATGGGTCTACTGCAGTGGTTCTTAACCTGGGTTCGATCGAACCCTAGGGGTTCGGTGAGTCGGGCTCAGGGGTTCGGCGGAGGTCAAGACACACCCGACTCATCGTGTAAATAAAAACTTCTCCCTATCGGCGTATTACGGATACGACAACAGCAGAAGTCACACTGATTTGCAGATGTGTAATTTGTTGTGAGTTTATGCACTGTGTTGGTTTTGTTGTTTGAACAAGGTGATGTTCATGCACGGTTCATTTTGTGCATCAGTAAAAAAAACATGGTAACACTTTAGTATGGGGAACATATTCACCATTAATTAGTTGCTTATTAACATGCAAATTAGTAACATATTGGCTCTTAACTAGTCATTATTAAGTACTTATTAATGCCTTATTCGGCATGGCCTTATTATAACCCTAACCCTCAAACCCTGGCCCTAACCCTAACCAAAAAACTCTAAATTAAGTCTTTGTTACTTAGAATATGTTCCCCATACTAAAGTGTTACCAAAAACATATAACTTTGTCTTGAATTTGAAAAAAAAACATTTTATTTTTCACTAAAGAAGTGTGCGGTGAATACGCATATGAAACTGGTGGGGTTCGGTACCTCCAACAAAGTTAAGAACCACTGGTCTACTGAAACAAAAATTGAGCTGTTTGGCCACAATACCCAGCAATATGTTTGGAGGCGAAAAGGTGAGGCCTTTAATCCCAGGAGCACCAAGCCTACCGTCAAGCATGGTGGTGGTAGGATTATGCTCTGGGCCTGTTTTGCTGCCAATGGAACTGGTGCTTTACAGAGAGTAAATGGGACAATGAAAAAGAAGGATTACCTCCAAATTCTTCAGGTGAACCTAAAATCATCAGTTGGGTCTTTGGCGCAGTTGGGTGTTACAACAGGACAATAACCCCAAACACACGTTAAAAGTGGTAAAGGAATGGCTAAATCGGACTAGAATTAAGGTTTTAGAATGGCCTTCCCAAAGTCCTGATTTAAACGTGTGGACAATGCTGAAGAAACAAGTCCATGTCAGAAAACCAACAAATTTAGCTGAACTGCACCAATTTTGTCAAGAGGAGTGGTCAAAAATATGAGGTGGCGACTTGTCCAGGGTGTACACCGCCTTCCGCCCGTGTGCAGCTGAGACAGGCTCCAGCACCCCCCACGACCCCAAAAGGGACAAGCGGTAGACAATGGATGGATGGATGGAGTGGTCAAAAATTCAAGCAGAAGCTTGCCAGAAGCTTGTGGGTGGCTACCAAAAGTGCCTTATTGCAGTGAAACTTGCCAAGGGACATGTAACCGAATATTAACATTGCTGTATGTATACTTTTTGACCCAGCAGATTTGGTCACATTTTCAGTAGACCCATAATAAATTCATAAAAGAACCAAACTTCATGAATGTTTTTTGTGACCAACAAGTATGTGCTCCAATCACTCTATCACAAAAAAATAAGAGTTGTAGAAATTAATGGAAAATCAAGACAGCCATGACATTATGTTTACAAGTGTATGTAAACTCTTGACCACGACTGTATATGTAGCAATGTGTAAAGCCATAGGCTCACACAAGTACCGTAAATAGTCCACATTTGGAGCACAACATCATAGTTTTCACAGCTTTTTGGTTGTTAAAAGTAGAAAGCGTTTTAAAGTAAATGTCAAATTCTATTTTAAAGGCACAACAAACAGGTGGGGTATTGAGAAACTAACACTTATAAATATAAAACTTAGCCAATACTATAATGAGGTTGCAAAGGTAAAATTCCTTTTCAAATGTTTTCTCATACTGTGTATATCCAAATAGCACATCTTCAAAACAAAGCACACATTTGTCATGAATCTTGTCCAAGATGAAACGGCAGATGCGCTGCCATAGTGATGGAGTGCTTTCACAAGTCCAAAACAGGTGGTAAACAGTCTCTGGATGTTATGATTGTGCTATTATTAAAATGACTACAGGTTTTTCTTTAAGAGAATATCAGAAATAAATAAAAAATACTTCATTTTCCGGGCAGAAGAATCCAATGTATTTAAAAAAAAAAATTAAAGTAAAACCATTTGTGCCTTTATTTGTATACAAACACCTTGTGACTATCTTACTCATTGAAATTGTCTTAGTTTACTTTACTGCTGTCAAAATTTAATCTCGAAATGATCATTCACACGTTCATTTCATCTGGTATTGACTAGGGATGTCCGATAATGGCTTTTTGCCGATATCAGATATTCCGATATTGTCCAACTCTTTAATTACCGATACTGATATCAACCGATACCGATATCAACTGATACCGATATATACAGTCGTGTAATTAACACATTATTATGCCTTACTTGGACAACCAGATATGGTGAAGTCCTTTTTTTTAAAACGTATAAAATAAAATAAGATAAATAAATTAAAAACATTTTCTTGAATAAAAAAAAAAGTAACACAATATAAAAACAGTTACATAGAAACTAGTATTTAATGAAAATTAGTCAAATTAACTGTTAAAGGTTAGTACTATTAGTGGACCAGCAGCACGCACAATCATGTGTGCTTACGGACTGTATCCCTTGCAGACTGTATTGATATATATTGATATATAATGTAGGAACCAGAATATTAATAACAGAAAGAAACAACCCTTTTGTGTGAATGAGTGTGAATGAGTGTAAATGGGGGAGGGAGATTTTTGGGTTGGTGTACTAATTGTAAGTGTATTTTGTGTTTTTTATGTTGATTTAATAAAAAAAAAAAGAAAAAAAAAAGATACTGATAATTTAAAAAAAAACAATACCGATAATTTCCGATATTACATTTTAAAGCATTTATAGTATTGACTATTGCAATTCTCTTTTCACTCTTTTCAACAAGTCAACGCTAAAGAGACTTCAGACTGTACAAAATGTGTCTGCCAGACTTTTGACCGGTGCACCCAGAACAGCCCACATTACCCCCGTTTTATCCAGTCTTCATTGGCTTCCAGTCATATTCAGCATAGAGTTTAAAATTTCTAGTCCTGACTTTCCCTGCATTGCATGGTGGGGCCCCTCAGTACATCACTGACTTGTTATGCCCCTACTCTTCAGGTCGCAGCCTCCGGTCTTCAGGCCAGGGTCTTCTAAAGATCCGAAAAAAATGTTTTTAAAAGCTGTGGAGACCTGGCATTCCAGGCTATAGCTCCCAGTCTATGGAACAATTTGCACCAGTCCCTCCGTGACCTTGACTGTGTGGACACTTTTAAGAAACATTTAAAGATTTGTCTTTTTAGTAAAGCTTTTAATTAGTGCACCTTTTAACTCTCATTTTAATCCACTTTTTATGATGTAGCCCCTTTTTGTTGTAATTGAATTGTTGTTTTAATTCACCTATGCTTTGTACAGCGCTTTGTGATTTTATCTGTGAAAAGCACATTATAAATAAAATGTACTTACTTACTGGAAAACCTTTTTGAGCATGGATTATCCTTAGGTATGTAACGACATTGTTGGTTTCAAAATCTTCTCAAAAATGCCGTGACGCTTGGCAGTAACAAACAAAAAGATCATCAGGACTTCTCTTCCTCCTATCTAGGAGATCGCAAAAAGCCGCTGCCTGACCAGGGCTCAGAAAATCTGTAAAGACTCCTCCCACCCCCACCAAGGACTATTTTCACTGCTGGACTCTAGAAAGAGGTTCCACAGCCTCCGAAGCAGATCCTCCAGGTTCTGTAACAGCTTCTTCCCTCAGGCCGTAAGGCTCTTGAACGCATCATAATTAAATTATCCCCTCAACTCCCCCCGAAATGGATTAAGTCGCTGGAATAAAAAACACAATATAACATACATACATAAACCTGGACGCATGTGAAAAAGTGCAATATATTTATCTGTACAGTAACCTATTTATTTATTTATGTATGCACCTTATTGCTTTTTTATCCTGCACTACCATGAGCTTATGTAACGAGGGTTGGATAACTTACTGGCTTAAAACTGCCGAAGGTACAGATGTGTTAAAGGAAAGGACAGGCTGTCTTCTTCTAATGGATGTATTACAATCTTTGCAATCTGGGTACCATTTGCTGTGGTCTGGAACAACATGGCACACAATCAGAAAATGCAGCCAATATTACATACAGATAATGTGTCATGAGACATGCAAAACAAAATTATATACAAAGACGATAAATGTAAAGGATATTAAATGAGCTCAAATATGCCGACAAATGAGGCATAATGATGCAATATGTACATAAAGCTAGCCTAAGTAGCATGTTAGCATGGATTAGCTTGCATTCATGCACTGACCAAACATGCCTGATTAGCACTCCAACAATTCAATAACATCAACAAAGCTCACTTTGGGGCATTCAGGCACAGCATACAACTTTTGGTGGACAAAATGAGACAAAGAAGTAGTGGAAGATTTTACATGTAAACAAACTGTTGTGTCACAGTCCACCTTATGGTGAGTTCAAGAACCACCGAAATTAGTAGGACAAAACGATGTTCACCAAATATTCTCATTAGTGAAGTATACACACAAACATATTAAACAGTGGGCTTTTTCTAACAATTGGGAAGGTTTGTGTAATGTTTGTCCTAAAAAAAACTCAAAAAAACATACTAAAACAACACAATTATTTTCCCCCATCTTTTTTCATTTTCAATCCTTTTTTAAAAATGTTCCAGGGAGCTCTTTAGTGCCCCGGTTTGCTGACCCCCGTATTATGATAACTGGGGTATAAAGTGCAACCAATTATTTGCTAAACCAGTTTAATTTTGACAGTGATTTCATTGGAAAATGCAACATTTTGTCTTTGGAGAAATACATTTTCCTCTTGGGCTCCAAACTGGCCGACTTTTACTCATGATAAAGTTCTGCGACAATGGGCTGCCCAATGAGATAAGTGGCATGTTGTGTGCAGCAATTTGACTTCAAAAACAATCATTCCCAGCCTAGAGTGTTCCTCAAAAAGAGACGGTGGCGTTTCCTCTCTGCAGTGGCCATGACACAAGCAAAGAAGAACAGATTATGGCTTTGCAAAAAAAAAAAAAAAAAAAAAAAAAGAACAGCATGCCAGTGTTTTTTATTTTTTATTTTATTTTTTATTTTTTTGGCGACTCAGCTCCTTGTGAAGACAACAAGTGAGTGAGCGTATCGGGATGAAGTGACTCGCCATCGTCTCCGCCAGGGGAGAGGACAGAAGTGCTGCGTTTATGATCTGTCAGTGTGATTCCGCTGAACACAAAAGTTGCACGCTGCACTCAGAGCGCCGAGGTTCATATTCAGCTGCGGGGAACCGAGTGCACTAAATTCATAGGAGATTAGCCAGCGTGCACGACGAGTGAGAGGAAGCAGGTGGCGTCGGCTCACCAGCACCTCCCGCCGACGAGCATCTGCACGTTCCCATTCAACGTTGCGTTTCAATAGAAAAGCTCTTAAGGCTTTGTTTTCGCGTCTGCGGCGCACCGAGCCTCCATTATGTTCGCGCTGGCCCTGCATTGACTGCTGCACGTGTGCACGTTCACGGGCGCTGCCTGCTGACAAATACGCTATTGCATATCATTTGATGCACTTTAGCACATTCATTGAGTGCTGAGGTCAATATTTTTCCTGAGCTGTAAGTCACGTGGTTAGAGTGTGTTTGTGTGTGTCTGGATGGTTAATGAGGGGGCAAGGGGGGGCACGGAGCCCTTCCTGGAGTGCTACTCTGACTCAGACAGCAGAATTATTAATGGAATGTAAATGTTGATGGATTATTGAACAGGGAAATGATAAAGTTGTTCCCATAAAAAAAAAAAAACAGCCAGGGCACTTTGTGTGTGTGTGTGTGTGTGTGTGCACGTGTGTGCATGTGTGTATGGGGGTGTTTTATAGGGGCTAAGCCAGGGTGTCAAAACCCGGCCCGCTGGATGAGTTTGCTAAATCTAAAAATGAGCCAAAATTTTTGAATGAAAGAAACTGCTGTGTCCACTAGATGTCGCAATAGCAATTATTTGTATCTTTACAGATGATGCTACATACACTATATTGCCAAAAGTATTTGGCCACCTGCCTGGACTTACATATGAGCTTGAAGTGCCATCCCATTCCTAACCCACAGGGTTCAATATGATGTCGGTCCACTTTTTCCAGCTATTACAGCTTCAACTCTTCTGGGAAGGCTGTCCACAAGGTTGCGGAGAGTGTTCATAGGAATTTTCCACCATTCTTCCAAAAGCGAATTGGTGAGGTGACACACTGATGTTGGTCGAGAAGGCTCTCAGTCTCCGTTCTAATTCATCCCAAAGGTGTTCTATCGGGTTCAGGTCAGGACTCTGTGCAGGCCAGTCAAGTTCATCCACACCAGACTCTGTCATCCATGTCTTTATGGACCTTGCTTTCTGCACTGGTACACAGTCATGTTGGAAGAGGAAGGAGCCCGCTCCAAACTGTTCCGACAAGGTTGAGATCATGGAATGTTTTGACCCAACATTCTTTAGTGTGTAAAAAACATAACCTTTGTGGCGCAGGTAACACATTTTGTCTCGGTTCCAAGCCAAAACAGACTCACTCACGACACACCAGGCAGAGGGAAAGCCTCTGCTGCACACCAAACTACTTGATAAGCTATCATAACCTGGAAAAAATGAAATCAGCAAAGCTAAATGTCAATTTATGAGGTATTTATATAATAAAAAATGTGAGTTGACTTTTCTGAGAAACTGCATTTTAAAAAGTGATATAAAAAAATGTCCAAAAAATGTCTAAAATCTGCTAAACATGTTCCAGGACAATTATTTCCACTTAAAAATACATGTCAGTAGTAATAAATAAGATTTGAAAATTTGAGCATTATGTTTGTGTTCAATTACAATAAGTGTGTTTATCCTAAACATTCCTGCCACTTCATTTTGCGCACTATGGCATCTTTTTGGGGGGGGCAGCGGGGGACACATACCACAATAATATCGTACCGTAGCTTTAATACTGTGATATTAGTGTACTGTGAGATTTTAGCAATCAGATTCATTCACTCATTCAGCAGCGCATAAAAATACACCATATTGCCAAAATTATTTGGCCACCTGCCTTGACTCACATATGAACTTGAAGTGCCATCCCATTCCTAACCCATAGGGTTCAATATGATGTCGGTCCACCTTTTGCAGCTATTACAGCTTCAACTCTTCTGGGAAGGCTGTCCACAAGGTTGTGGAGTGTGTTTATAGGAATTTTCCACCATTCTTCCAAAAGCAAATTGGTTAGGTCACACACTGATGTTGGTCGAGAAGGCCTGGCTCTCAGTCTCCGTTCTAATTCATCCCAAAGGTGTTCTATTGGGTTCAGGTCAGGACTCTGTGCGGGCCAGTCAAGTTCATCCACACCAGACTCTGTCATCCATGTCTTTATGGACCTTGCTTTTTGCACTGGTGCACAGTCATGTTGGAAGAGGAAGGGGCCCGCTCCAAACTGTTCCCACAAGGTTGCGAGCATGGAATTGTCCAAATTGTTTTGGTATCCTGGAGCATTCAATGTTTCTTTCACTGGAACTAAGGGGCCAAGCCCAACTTCTGAAAAACAACCCCACACCATAATTCCTCCTCCACCAAATTTCACACTTGGCATAATGCAGTCCGAAATGTAGTGTTCTCATGGCAACCTCCAAACCCAGACTCGTCCATCAGATTTCCAAATGGTAAAGCGTGATTCATCACTCCAGAGAAGTCGTCTCCTCTGCTCTAGAGTCCAGTGGTGACGTGCTTTACACCACTGCATCCCACGCTTTGCATTGGACTTGGTGATGTGGCCGGGCCAAGTGATTAGGACACCGGATTCTGATCATTTGGATGGGTGGCCAAATACTTTTGGCAATATACTGTATGTAAAAAAATCAAATAAACCACATGTTAGTGCACCAGTCGAGGAAAATGAGCAAACTACATAAATAACATCCTGTAATTTGATTTGAATATTATTTTTTTATATTGATAGATTGAAAATTAACACCAATGAGTTGACTGGTGAACGTTTCACATAATTTAATCAGAAAGTATAAATTAAAAAAAATAAAGGTAGAATACTATTAACCGCAACATGTAAGTGTAAAAAACAAACAAACAACAACATTATGATTTGTACATTTTCAGAAGGTGATTGTTCTATTTTTAAACAAAGAAAACAATCGGAAGTTGTCTTTATTTTTAAGTTATCGTGCCGTGATTTTACCAGTCTGGCCCACTTGGGAGTAGATTTTCCTCCGTGTGGCCCCCCATCTAAAATGAGTTTGACACCCCCAGGCTAAGCTAATAGCCTGAGGTTTAAAAGCCACACTCCTTGAACCTGCTTTTAAATAGCTAGACAGAGAAGCAATTAAAGTAAGTCAAACGCCACACAATCAATAGAATTTCTAAACATAATTATCAATAATTAGACGAGAACATTGGATTGATGCGCATCATTTCAATCCTGAGTAGGGATTGTCACATTTATTTACAAAATCAATTTTCTTTTTCTTACCTGTTCTTTTTCTCTTGTTTTTCTTCAAATTCCATCTCATACTCATACAAGCGTCCAAAACTTGAGTGAGTGGAAAACCTCTGCTTGTGTCTCTCAATAGCTGCACATTAAGTCGGCTCCACTAATTAATTTCCAGGAGAGGGCCACTCGTGGACTCAGTAGTCAAAAAAAAAAAGAAGCTGTATGCCGGTTAGCATGTGGTATTGTGTAACGCTCGAAGCCCAAGCTTACAACCAAAGCAGGGAAATAATTAGATGGAAATGCATGTGTTGCTTATTAAACAATGCATAGGCTGGCTAATTACATTTTTCTATGGACAAAGTGGTTTTGGATTGTCCTTTGGAGCTGATCATCAACATATTCCACCAGCAATTTTGTGAAATCATTCATTTGAAGATTTCAACAATCACCTCGCAGTTTCCACTAGGCTGTTCTCCGAATTTGCTGCGTTCCGCTCTGTCAAATAGCTGGAGCAGAGATGTCAAACTCAAAAATTACCTTTAGTTATGTACTCACGGGACACAAAGTTATGGGCATGGGCATCCTTTAAAAATATTTTCAGAGTATACAGTAGTGTTGTCCCGATACCAATATTTTGGTACCGGTACCAAAATGTATTTCGATACTTTTTGAATATTTTCTAAATAAAGGGGACCACAAAAAATTGCATTATTGTCTTTATTTTAACAAAAAAAACATTACAGTACATTAAACATATGTTTCTTATTGCAAGTGTGTCCTTAAATAAAATAGTGAACATACAAGACAACTTGTCTTTTAGTAGTAAGTAAGCAAACAAAGGCTCCTAATTTAGTCTGCTGACATACGCAGTAACATATTGTGTCATTTATGAAGGACAAGCGGTAGAAAATGAACTATTAATCTACTTGTTCATTTACTGTTAATATCTGCTTAATTTCTGTTTTAACATGTTCTATCTACACTTCTGTTAAAATGTAATAATCACTTATCCTTCTGTTGTTTGATACTTTACATTCGTTTTGGATGATACCACACATTCAGGTATCGATCCAATACCAAGTCGTTACAGGATCATACATTGGTCATATTCAAAGTCCTCTCGTGTCCAGGGACATATTTCCTGAGTTTATAAACATAATATACATTTAAAAAAAACGAAAGAAGATTTTGTGATGCTAAAAAATATTGATGTAATCATAGTAGTATCGACTAGATACGCTCTTATACTTGGTATCATTACAGTGGATGTTAGGTGTAGATCCACCAATGGCGTTTGTTTACATTGTGACGCCGGTGAGCTACGGTGTGTAGTGAAGCATGTTTAGCTATTCCTCATCCTGCAGGGATGATACTTTATTTGTCGCCATGGAGGCGAGGATTAGTGATTTAGAAGTAGCTAAAACACTGCCCACTGTGGATGGACTTTAGCCGCTAGCTAGCTAGCCATGTTTTAAAGCACCTCTTCCTGAGGGCGTTTCAGTGTTAGAACTTCACCTTTGTTAGTTTTTAAGCCAAAATGCGTCCGTTCTCCCTTTTCTGTCTACACACTGTGTCTGCTTGTAAGTACTCAGTGATTGTGCACTGCCGAACGTCTGCTCATAAACCAGCAATGACACGACGTGACGGGGCGGGTTCGTGGGGGGACCGGTACTTTTTAGAGGCGGTATAGCACCGAATATGATTCATTAGTATCGCGGTACTATAATAATAATAGTGTCCGCCCTGAGATCGGTAGGTTGTGAGTTCAAACCCCGGCCGAGTCATACCAAAGACTATAAAAATGGGACCTATTACTTCGCTGCTTGGCACTCAGCATCAAGGGTTGAAATTGGGCGTTAAATCACCAAAAAATATTCCTGGGCGTGGCCACTCCTGCTGCTCACTGCTCCCATCACCTCTCAGGGGGTGATCAAGGGTGATGGGTCAAATGCAGAGAATAATTTTGCCACACCTAGTGTGTGTGTGACAGTCATTGGTACTTTAACTTTAACTCTAATACCGGTATACCGTACAACCCTAGTATACAGTCATAGTATACTGTATAATGCATATGTTTCATTTTGACTGTACTTAAATGTATAATAGACTGTATTTATATTATTCACATGTAAAAAATACCTAAGTGTTTATTGTTTATTGTGAGCGAACTTGGTGCTGAATTTCCCCCAGGGATCAATAAAGTACTTTCTATTCTATTCTATTCTATTGTTTTTATGTCTGCCTCGAACAGTTTTTGATCACTTTGGCTGACCTTCTTTTTTGTTTGGTTTTTACACATAGTTGAACACGACTCATCTGCATTCCAAAAGTCAGGACAAAGGACAAAACACCTCCAGGAGGACCTGACATGACATTTGTAGACAATGCCGAGTGATGTATTTAGTTGTTATTTTAACAACCTCCTCAGCAGTTAGTGGCAAAATACCAGTGACTAGCCACAAGCATTCTGGTGGCAAAAGCATGGCAATGGAGCAGCGACTCGGATCTCCATTGTCCCAGTGCTGGGTTCTAGGCGGGGGCTTTTAAGGGAGATCATCATTTTCACGTATTATTTTGCAGACAGCTTCCTGGAGTGGAAAATTAGCTTTTGGTGAAGAAAGTGTCCTCGAACCCTCCTTCCGGTAACAATTTGCCATGCAAAGGGATGACTCTGTAAATGAAACCAATGGCAGGAGAAGCAATCGTCTTCCTCGTGTTGACAGAAAGCATCGCCAGACCTGCTTTTGATGAGACACGCTGTGCGTTTGGGATACACGCTGGAATTGATCATATTCCACATTAAAGCGCTGGCTTTCGCTATGCTGGTGTTGTGCATAATAACCGACACCGGTCACGAACGTCATTTCCATTCAGCACGATGACATGCAGGAGTCGTTCCAGCCATCCTCCTGAGAGCTACATTTAATGTTCAGTGCAGCCCTGCCAAAGTGTTCAATCATTTTCTAAAATGATAATAGGCATGCAAATGTAACCTTGAGCTCCCGGGGAGATGACTAAGAGAGATGTATTGATTAGGTCGTTCATTTTTAGACAAATCATTTCTGTAGGCTGATGGATGGCGTGTGGGGGGGGGTGTAACACGGAGCGGTGTGGGGCGCTTGGGACCAACACCTCCAATGTAGACCGGACTTAAAGACGAATATGATCAATGATGCAAGTTTTTCTATTTCTAAAGTTGGCCACCTATACATTATCCTGTGCACGTTTTAAACCAGGCCTATTCTACTGGCGGCCTGGGGCCCAAAACAGGCACATACCGGCCCCCAAATTCAGTGCAGCATATTTTTTCAGCAATTTCCTAAAAGCACTAGAATACTCCTGTCGTCCTTGCATTGGCATTTTAACCTTGCTAGCAAATCTAGAAAACTGGGGTCCAAACTTGTGATTTACTAACTTTCTTCAAGGCACGCCTTAAGTCCTCCCGATTTTGGCAGTTGCAATTTGTTTTCGTAATGTGATTTATGTAACCAAGGTTACCGTAGCTCAGGGGTCCCCAAACTTTTTGACCCAGGGGCCGCATTGGGCTAAAAAAATGTGGCCAGGGGCCGGGCTATATATATATATATATATATATATGTGTATATATATATATATATATATATATATATATATATATATATATATATATATATATATATATATATATATATATATATATATATATATATATATATATATATATATATATGTATATATATATATATATTAGGGGTGTGGGAAAAAATCGATTCGAATTCAAATCGCGATTCTCACGTTGTACGATTCCGTATCGATTCTCATTTTTCAAAAATCTATTTTTATTTTTTTTATAATTTTAATTTTTAATTTTTTAAAATTTTTTATTAATCAATCCAACAAAACAATGCAAAGCAATACCATAACAATGCAATCCAATTCAAAAACCAAACCCGACCCAGCAACACTCAGAACTGCAATAAACAGAGCAATTTAGAGGAGACACAAACACGACACAGAACAATCCAAAAGTAGTGAAACAAAAATGAATATTACCAACAACAGTATCAATATTAGTAACAATTTCAACATAGCAGTGATTAAAAATCCCTCATTGACATTATCATTAGACATTTATAAAAAAAATTAAAATAAAAGAACAATAGTGTCACAGTGGCTTACACTTGCATCCCATCTTATAAGCTTGACAACACACTGTGTCCAATATTTTCACAAATATAAAATAAGTCATATTTTTGGTTCATTTAATAGTTAAAACAAATTTACATTATTGCAATCAGTTGATAAAACATTGTCCTTTACAATTATAAAAGCTTTTTACAACAATCTACTACTCTGCTTGCATGTCAGCAGACTGGGGTAGATCCTGCTGAATTCCTATGTATTGAATGAATAGAGAATTGTTTTGAATCGTAAAAATATCGTTATTGAATTGAGAATTGCGTTGAATCGAAAAAATCGATTTATAATCAAATCGTGACCCCAAGAATCGACATTGAATAGAATCGTGGGACACCCAAAGATTCGCAGCCCTAATATAAATATATATATATATATATATATATATATATATATATATATATATATATATATATATACATAGGAAAAAACACAGAAGCTATATCATCCCTACAAGCCTGTTTCGTCAGACGAGCAGGGAAACCTGCCTGTTTTGCAGGTTTCACGGTATTGAGCACTGTATAACGGATAAATCACAGAAACCTCGACTATATATATTTATATATACGTTAGGTCAGGAAAAAATACAGGCTATTTCATCCCCACAAGCCTGTTTCGCAGGTTGTGCTCTTCAGGGGATTTTAATATTAAAATAATAATATATAATAAAATCCCTTGAAGAGCAGAGAAACCTGTGAAACAGGCTTGTAGGGATAAAATAGACTGCGTTTTTTTCCTGACCTAACGTATATTCCGCTCTACCCCGATATTGAGCACTGTATAACGGATAAACCACAGAAACCTCTACTATCCATCTATCCATCCTTTTTCTACCGCTTGTCCCTTTCATATATACAGTATATATATATATATCGTCGTCGGCGATCACTCGAAACGAGTATGATTGTCCTCCTGTTGGTGGGATTGCCTTCAGGAGAATGCCTGTGCGTGGAATCTTTTAAAGTGGGGAGACTGTTCACCACACTGGTCACCACCAGACAGCCACCACACTGTCCTTGGCAAAGAGAAGGCCAGGGTCCAATGGCATGGAGACCAAGACAATTGGGGGCCCATCTTTGCTGCAGCCTTCTCCCGCCTTTGTGACCGTTGTGGAGCTTCTATGCAACCATCCGCAGCCCACTCCGCCGTTGAGGTCTTTTTCGACAAGGGAGACGCGCAGACTCCAACGTCACTTCTTCGCTGTGGGGAGCTGTATCCGGTAGCAAGGGAAACCCAGGACGACAGGCACCTCCTCACAGCTGCAGGAGGCTGCCGGAGCTCCGGTCTGTTGGAGGACCACCTATGGTGCGCCTACCAGCACTTGCTTTTCTCTCAGGGTGTGCTCCCCAAGCCTTTTGTCTTCCCAGACTAACCCACAAGGCTGCGTGGCTAAATATATATATATATATATATATATATATATATATATATATATATATATATATATATATATATATATATATATATATATATATATAGATTTAGATATATATATATATATATATATATATATATATATATATATATATATATATATATATATATATATATATATATATATATAGATAGATATATAGCCCCACAAGGCTGCAGGGCTATATTTATTTATATATATATATATATTTATACATATATAATCTACCGTTCAAAAGTTTGGGGTCACATTGAAATGTCCTTATTTTTGAAGGAAAAGCACTGTACTTTTCAATGAAGATAACTTTAAACTAGTCTTAACTTTAAAGAAATACACTCTATACATTGCTAATGTGGTAAATGACTATTCTAGCTGCAAATGTCTGGTTTTTGGTGCAATATCTACATAGGTGTATAGAGGCCCATTTCCAGAAACTATCACTCCAGTGTTCTAATGGTACAATGTGTTTGCTCATTGGCTCAGAAGGTTAGTTGATGATTAGAAAACCCTTGTGCAATCATGTTCACACATCTGAAAACAGTTTAGCTCGTTACAGAAGCTACAAAACTGACCTTCCTTTGAGCAGATTGAGTTTCTGGAGCATGACATTTGTGGGGTCAATTAAACGCTCAAAATGGCCAGAAAAAGAGAACTTTCATCTGAAACTCGACAGTCTATTCTTGTTCTTAGAAATGAAGGCTATTCCACAAAATTGTTTGGGTGACCCCAAACTTTTGAACGGTAGTGTATATATATAGCGCCTACCAGCACTTGCTTTTCTCTCAGGGTGTGCTCCCCAAGCCCTTTGTCTTCCCAGACTAACCCACAAGGCTGCGGGGCTATATAATAATTATATATATATATATATATATATATATATATATATATATATATATATATATATATATATATATATATATATATATATATATATAAAATCTGTCTCATTGCAGATTAGACAAACTGCCTTTTCATTACACTGAACAACAAAAAAAAAAAGTCAAATGTCCACTCTACATTCGGAGTCTAATTTACTTATGCATAACTAATTGACTGAAAGAGTGCGCACTTGCCGCTCAGCGCGAGCTTGATGACGTCACGTTATCGATTGGAAAATCCATTTTTAGACAATATAATTTGCTTGAGCGGCTAGGAGACCCCGAGAGTAACAAGCAGTAGAAAATGGATTGATGGATGGGCTAGAAAGGACAGATTAAAAATATATATATATACATATTTTGTTTTACTCAGGACTACCCCCGGGCCGGATTCTGGACGCTGGCGGGCCGTAGTTTGGGGACCCATGTTGTAGCTTGTTGTCTTCAGATGCAATCAGTAGTTATATGTTACATTTCTTTAGTTATACTAGTAGTGTTGCATTTTAGGTCCTCTTTTTTTTAATTTTCTTTTATTCAACTGGTGGCAAACAGTTCAGTTCAAAAACTTGTGAGAGACTCATAATTTCGCTTCAGACTCTTCAAAACTAGTGCTGTCAGGGAGATGACCTTTGACGAGCTCTTTTGCAGGTGGTCCTTAAAAAAAAACAGCAGAGCGCTCCTGGAGCTCAGACAAAACAAACAGAGAGAAATCAAACGTCTACTTGTCTTCTCCGGAATATACGACGAATAGTGAAGACAGAATAGATTTCTGGAAACAACAATTCTTGCATTTCAATCAATCAATCAATCGAAGTTTACTTATATAGCCCTAAATCATGAATGTCTCAAAGGACTGCACAAGCCACAACGACATCAGATCCCACATCAGGGCAAGGAACAACTCTACCCAATGGGATGACAATGAGAAACTTTGCATTTAAACTCTTTGTGACCTCAACCGTTCCACGTATAGCGGGATGTCCTGAAATCAATGACACTTGCTGCTATTTCAGTGTCTTCTGTCCCACTGTGGATATTCACCTGCTTTTCTTCCAACAAGACGTTGACCTCAACTCCTTGTAATCCATAGATTCCCCTTTTTTTCCCCCCATCTTTTATGCAGTTCCCAACAAATTCAATTGTACATTGTGATTGCTTTCATTGATTCTTACATTGCTGGCGTCCCAGCGGACCAGCATGTATTCTGAATCGCTTTATTTGCCCCCCCCCCCCCCCCCCCACCCCACCCGCCTTCACACACTTGGCCGCTCTCTACTAACACCGGCCGATAGCAGAGAGAAGCGTGAAGCCATACCTGCGAAGCCAGCTGGGATCAAACCAATTTCAGATGTTTGAAACGGTGATGGCTAAATCTCAGGACGGGTGTCGTACTAATTAATAGAATGTTAGTCGTACGGGGACGGGACCGTAGGATGGAGGAGAGTAGCCTAGGCGGAGAGAGGACGGAAAACATGGATGGAGGCGGAGATGATGGGTTGGGAACGACCTCCTGGGAAATGTGGCTTAAGGCATCACACTGCTCTTTAGTGCATGTAATTAGTCTGGGCCTAGATGGTGCAGCGGGGAAGATTTTTTCATCTCATCTCATCTATAGGGCTGACTGACATGTATGTAAAAGGGCCACATTAGACCATAGGCAACGTGGTATCGAGTTCAAAGTAGCGGTTACCATGGGACACGTCTTTGCTTACAGAACTCTGTAAGGAGCCGTCAAATTAAATGTAGAAATTGCTCTCATCGTCGCTCATTTCCTGTTTGCTTTCCCATTCCCGTCTATTTTTACCTCAGCTGATTTGACAAATGACAAATGAAATGCGTGAGCAAATTATCTAACAGCTTAAGAACAGCATTTCTCAACCAGCTATTGGAAGGAAATAGGGATTTCACCACCTACGGTCTGTCATATCATCAAAAGGTTCAGAAAATCTGGGGAAATCACTGCACGTAAGCGACGATATTACGGACCTTTGATCCCTCAGGCGGTACTGCATCAAAAAGTGACATCAGCGTGGAAAGGATATCACCACATAGGTTCAGGAACAGTTCAGAAAAAACACTGTCAGTAACTACAGTAACCTACTCAGTGGCCTAGTGGTTAGAGTGTTCGCCCTGAGATCGGTAGGTTGTGAGTTCAAACCACGGCCGAGTCATACCAAAGACTATAAAAATGGCACCCATTACCTCCCTGCTTGGCGCTCAGCATCAAGGGTTGGAATTGGGGGTTAAATCGCCAAAAATGATACCCGGGAGCGGCACCGCTCCCCTCACCTCCCAGGGGGTGAACAAGGGGATGGGTCAAATGCAGAGGACACATTTCGCCACACCTAGTGTTTGTGTGACAATCATTGGTACTTTAACTTTAACTTTAAAGAGGCGGCATGGCGTAGAGAGTAGAGCAATCGTGCCAGAAACCTGAGGGTTGCAGGTTCGCTCCCCGCCTCTTACCATCCAAAAATCGCTGCTGTTGTTGTGTCCTTGGGTGGGACACTTCACCCTTTGCCCCCGGTGCCACTCACACCGGTGAATTGAATGATGAATGATAGGTGGTGGTCGGAAGGGCCGTTGGCGCAAATTGCAGCCACGCTTCCATCAGTCTACCCCAGGGAAGCTGTGGCTATGAAAGTAGCTTACCACCACCAGGTGTGAATGAATGATGGGTTCTACATGTAAAGCGACTTTGGGTACTTAGAAAAGCGCTATATAAATCCCAGGTATTATTATTATTATTTAACTTTTACAGTTGGTCGCTACATCTGTAAGTCCAAGTTAAAACTCTACTATGCAAAGCCAAAGCCATTTATCAACAACACCCAGAAACGCCGCCGGCTTCGCTGGGCCCGAACTCATCTAAAATGGAGTAGAATAGAATAAAATGCCTTTTGTTGTCACTATACAGAGGTACAATGAGATTAAAAGCAACTCCAGTTTCAATGTGACAGTCTACAAATATGCAAAACATAGGAAGGAAAGAAAATAAAAATAGTGCAAAAGGAGGTAAGGTGCACAGTTCAGTCCTGAGAACGAATGTTCTGAATGTGTTTAAATATTAAATATTATACTATATACATATATACAGAAGCATTCAGACTGTGGGTGGAAAGTAAAAATTGCACACAGAGAGGTGCTAAACTATAAAATCAGTGCCTATGAGAGTTCACCGTGGTTATGGCTTTAGGGAAAAAACTGTGATGACTGAGTGATGCAAAGTGGAAACGTGTTCTGTGGTCTGACGAGTCCACATTTCCAACTGTTTTTGGAAACTGTGGACGTCATGTCCTCCGGAACAAAAGAGCAAAAGAACCATCCAAATTGTTATAGGCGCAAAGTTGAAAAGCCAGCATCTGTGATGGTATGGGGGTGTATTAGTGCCCAAGGCATGGGTAACTTACACATCTGTGAAGGCACCATTAATGCTGAATGGTACATACAGGTTTTGGAGCAACATATGTTGGCATCCAAGCAACGTTGTCATGGACGCCCCTGCTTATTTCAGCAAGACAATGCCAAGCCACGTGTTACAACAGTGTGGCTTCATAGTAAAAGAGTGTGGGTACTAAACTGACCTGCCTGTAGTCCAGACATGTTTTCCCATTGAAAATGTGTGGCGCAATATGAAGCGTAAAATATGACAACAGAGACCCCGGCAACTTAAGCTGTACATCAAGCAAGAATGGGAAATAATTCCACCTGAAAAGCTTAAAAAATTAGTCTCCTCAGTTCCCAAACGTTTACTGAGTGTTGTTAAAAGGAAAGACAAATGATCGGCGATATTATTTTTCATTCCCCCTGCAAACCGAACGCCACGGCGATATTAGCGAGAAACGCCGTCGGGCCGCGAGCGCAACGTCAATGCTTGATGATGTACGTCGCATTCTAAGGTGGAGGAAAATGGGGCGAGGAGCAGTCGCCCCCTTTCTATTGATGAGCAGCAGAGGCACGAGAAAATAACATACAGCCGTGATAAAAGGAAGCGAGATGTGGAGACGTCTGTGATAAGAGCGCCTGCACACGCTCCGTGTGTCCATTCAGTTGATATTCAGCATATGAGACATTGAACAGGACCAGGGAGCCCACATCCCCTTTTTTTTTTTTTCACTTCTCACTCTCTGACTGCTGTAAATTGAACAGCGTGTCCAGCAGACCATTCATAACGCATCCCCCCGCCCGCCGCTATCATCGACCTCCCCGTCTGCTGCTGACAGGCTGGGCTATAATGGAAGACTTTGGAATGTTCTTGTGTTGACACCAATACACGAGGCGAGAAATGGCAGTGATGAAGGAGTGTTTGAGCCCGATAAATATGCCTCATTTAGGAAAAAAAAAAGTTTTGTTTAAGTTGTCTCTTAGTTTTGGAGATAATGATTAAGTGACCTTGCTGCATGCGCTCCAGTGTTCATCTGATGTTGATCTGTTCAGTTCAGTTCAGTTCAGTTTCAGTTTCAGTTTGTTTCGAACATGCATACACGAATAAGTAAGCAGAACTCAAAAAAAGTGAAACAATCAGTTGCCACATATTTTTTGAGTTCATAAACTCAAATATTGAGTGTATCAGATCGTAAATATATGGAGTTTATGTTAAATGTGCTTTTCAATTATAATTGTGATAAACTTACCAATTAAGCCAACTCAAAAATGTTCCTCCTCGTGTCCGCTGCCTGAAGAAGAAGTGCACACAAATGCTACAAAATAAAAGCACTTCCTCTGTGTGTGTGTGTGTGCGCGTGCATGTAATAATGTATATGGTAGATCTTTATTGTCATTGCACCAGTACAACAAAACTTTGTTTTCAGCACAAACCCGTTCAAGATTAGACAAACAAACAGTGTACAGGGTTACAGAACAGGAACGCTGATGGGTCGCCACTAGGCGCCCCTTAAAAGGTGGGAAAAAGGTAAGTACGCTGGAGAAGGATGAGTAAAAAAATACAATCCAGACTGGGCTCCTAAGGAGGCCCAGTCTGGAGTGGGAAAAAACCTCCATAGCAAAGCACATATACATATTACAACATACATCTCGAGATATCTAGCAACAGAGGGAAGGGCGAGGTCATGATGGTAGGCCGCAGCACTCAGGCGCTGACCATCCATTTATCACCCCTATGGGATTTGCGTCGAGGGCGTTGGATTGGGGGTGGGGTATGTGTGTGTGGCGTATATTTTTGTGGTTGCAAGTGTGTGTGTAAGCCCGTATTGTGTCTCGGCTTCCGCGGCCTTGGTGTTCTTGCCAGTCAGTCCAAAGTCAACAACAACAGGTGTGTGTCCATGAGACAAGAAGGGAGTTTGTTGTGTCTTCGCTGCACTGTCCTTCGGGAGAGTCTCGAAGCCAGGGAAACAATCCAAGTTAGTATGTTTTATGCGAGTAAAAATAAAATGTGCTTTTCACTCTAAATTGTCTATGACTGGTCCTCAAAAACTGCGAGGCAGTCAGTCCGATGTGATCCAAAATCACAAGAGTGTCCACAGTTCTTTCCGCATCCTCCAATCCTTTGTGGCAGTTTTGGGGTACTTTGAAGACTGCCAGCAACTTCCAATTTGTGGACAAACCAGAGCAACACTTACTCCAATCAGCACATGTCCTGTTGTCATAATTCCGAATAGGTGGATATCTTCACGTCCTTGACAAGAAAAGGGTCGCCAGGCACGCAGCACTCCTTCTTCTCCCAAGAGTCTGTCGTGTGTCCAGCAACAACCGCTTCGTCATGACAGCAGGTTCCCCCAAACCCAAGATCTTGTCAATTTCGTTGAGGCCAGTTAAATAGTTCCAATGTTTAGATTTGGAGAGCAGTGCAAAAAGAGGCAACAAGAAAGTTAAGACAAGACAAAGAAGCAAGCAGGAGAGATAAGGGAGAGGGAAGGGGAGCGTCCACCCTCGATGAGTGCCAGAGAGAAAGTATATATACAAACTGTACATACACACACAGAGTATAATAACAATACAAATCTATAATGCGGTTGATTCAGTCTTAATTTATTCTTGATTCGATTTAATTATTTCTTCTTTCAAAATAAGACAAAGTTATGTTTAATCCATTGAGTTTTCATCAATCAATCAATCAAAGTTCACTTATATAGCCCTAAATCACGAGTGCTGCACAAGCCACAACGACATCCTCGGCTCAGATGTCGTCATCAGGGCAAGACAAAACTCAACCCAATGGGATACAATGAGAAACCTTGGAGGTGACAGAGGGCGGGTTCCCAGGGGGTCTTTAAAGGCCTACTGAAACCCACTACTACCGACCACGCAGTCTGATAGTTTATATATCAATGATGAAATCTTAACATTATAACACATGCCAATACGGCCGGGTTAACTTATAAAGTGACATTTTAAATTTGCCGCTAAACTTCCGGTTCGAAACGCCTCTGAGGATGACGTATGCGTGTGACGTAGCCCGACGAACACGGGTATGCCTTCCACATTGAAGCCGATACGAAAAAGCTCTGTTTTCATTTCATAATTCCACAGTATTCTGGACATCTGTGTTCGTGAATCTGTTTCAATCATGTTCATTGCATTATGGAGAAGGAAGCTGGGCAAGCAAAGAAGAAAGTTGTCGGTGCGAAATGGACGTATTTTTCGAACGTAGTCAGCCACAACAGTACACAGCCGGCGCTTCTTTGTTTACATTCCCGAAAGATGCAGTCAAGATGGAAGAACTCGGATAACAGAGACTCTAACCAGGAGGACTTTTGATTTGGATACACAGACGCCTGTAGAGAACTGGGACAACACAGACTCTTACCAGGATTACTTTGATTTGGATGACAAAGACGCAGACGTGCTACTGTGAGTATGCAGCTTTGGCTTTTTTTTGCGTATGTACGTAACTTTTTTTAAATATATAAGCTTTATGAACCTTGGGTTAGGTGAACGGTCTTTTGGGCTGAGTGATTGTGTGTGTTGATCGGGTGTTTGAATTGTATTGGCGTGTTCTATGGAGCTAGGAGCTAGCAGAGGAGCTAGGAGCTAGCATAACACGTACCGTACCGTACGTGCGCGTCACGTACGTAACTTTTTAAAAATATATAAGCTTTATGAACCTTGGGTTAGGTGAACGGTCTTTTGGGCTGAGTGATTGTGTGTGTTGATCGGGTGTTTGAATTGTATTGGTGTGTTCTATGGAGCTAGGAGCTAGCAGAGGAGCTAGGAGCTAGCATAACAAACACGCAGGTGTTATTATGCAGGATTAATTTGTGGCATATTAAATATAAGCCTGGTTGTGTTGTGGCTAATAGAGTATATATATGTCTTGTGTTTATTTACTGTTGTAGTCATTCCCAGCTGAATATCAGGTACCGTGAGTATGCAGCCTTGGCTGCTAAACATTCGATAACTTGACCGTATGTGCGCGTCACGTACGTAACTTTTTAAAAATATATAAGCTTTATGAACCTTGGGTTAGGTAAACGGTCTTTTGGGCTGAGTGATTGTGTGTGTTGATCGGGTGTTTGAATTGTATTGGCGTGTTCTATGGAGCTAGGAGCTAGCAGAGGAGCTAGGAGCTAGCATAACAAACACGCAGGTGTTATTATGCAGGATTAATTTGTGGCATATTAAATATAAGCCTGGTTGTGTTGTGGCTAATAGAGTATATATATGTCTTGTGTTTATTTACTGTTGTAGTCATTCCCAGCTGAATATCAGGTACCGTGAGTATGCAGCCTTGGCTGCTAAACATTCGATAACTTGACCGTATGTGCGCGTCACGTACGTAACTTTTTAAAAATATATAAGCTTTATGAACCTTGGGTTAGGTAAACGGTCTTTTGGGCTGAGTGATTGTGTGTGTTGATCGGGTGTTTGAATTGTATTGGCGTGTTCTATGGAGCTAGGAGCTAGCAGAGGAGCTAGGAGCTAGCATAACAAACACGCAGGTGTTATTATGCAGGATTAATTTGTGGCATATTAAATATAAGCCTGGTTGTGTTGTGGCTAATAGAGTATATATATGTCTTGTGTTTATTTACTGTTGTAGTCATTCCCAGCTGAATATCAGGTACCGTGAGTATGCAGCCTTGGCTGCTAAACATTCGATAACTTGACCGTATGTGCGCGTCACGTACGTAACTTTTTAAAAATATATAAGCTTTATGAACCTTGGGTTAGGTAAACGGTCTTTTGGGCTGAGTGATTGTGTGTGTTGATCAGGTGTTTGAATTGTATTGGCGTGTTCTATGGAGCTAGGAGCTAGCAGAGGAGCTAGGAGCTAGCATAACAAACACGCAGGTGTTTTTATGCAGGATTAATTTGTGGCATATTAAATATAAGCCTGGTTGTGTTGTGGCTAATAGAGTATATATATGTCTTGTGTTTATTTACTGTTGTAGTCATTTCCAGCTGAATATCAGGTCACCCCCGGCTCTCACAGCATCTTCCCTATCTGAATAGCTTCAACTCCCCACTAGTCCTTCACTTGCACTTTACTCATCCACAAATCTTTCATCCTCGCTCAAATTAATGGGGAAATTGTCGCTTTCTCGGTCCGAATCTCTCTCACTTCATGCGGCCATCATTGTAAACAATAGGGAACTTTGCGTATATGTTCAACTGACTACGTCACGCTACTTCCGGTAGGTGCAAGCCTTTTTTTTATCAGATACCAAAAGTTGCAATCTTTATCGTCGTTGTTCTATACTAAATCCTTTCAGCAAAAATATGGCAATATCGCGAAATGATCAAGTATGACACATAGAATAGATCTGCTATCCCCGTTTAAATAAAAAAAATTCATTTCAGTAGGCCTTTAAGTAACTGAGTTACGGTAATTATTTTAAGTAGCACTTACATAAACTGCAAACAAGTTGATATTAATCAAAAATAACAAGTTTAATAAAGTTAAAAACTCAACGTTTTTGAGTAAGTACAACTTTTAACAACTTTTGAAGTTTACACTACTTACTCTAATTAATTATTTTGAGCATTCGGGTTTACAGTGTACAATGCAATGTAATGCATCACACAATTCCAGTCGTTTCATTACAGCACGTCCGAAAAGGAGTAGGAAGAAGCAGAGTTTATTTAATCCTATATCCCTTTTCCTATCATAGCAACTGTATCCAATGTCCTTGTTCTCTGTAACAGAACAGTGAACAAAAAACTAATAAATGAATAATATACCATAGTAAACAAACAAATATTAAACAGATGAAGAATTTTTGTCTCAATAAAAAAAAAAAGGAAAAAAAAGGGTTCAAGATGTCCATCATGATTCTTGTTCTGTGTACTTTGTGAACACTTGTAGTTTGAACCGTCTCTTAAAGTGAATCATATTGGTGCTTTGTTTGATTTCCTTGCTTAATCCAATTCCATAATTTATTTCCACATACTGACATACTGATATGCTAAAGGTTTTAAGTGGTGTACGTGCATACAAATGTTTTAAATGAGATTTTCCTCTAAGGTTATATTTCTCCTCTTTTGTTGAGAAGAATTGTTGTACATTCTTGGGTAGCAGGTTATAGTTTTCTTTTTAAATCATTTTAGTTGTTTGCAAATGCACCAAACCGTTGAATTGCAATAATTGTGATTTAATAAATAAAGGGATTGTATGTTCTCTATATCCAACATTATGGTAACACTTTAGTATGGGGAACATCCATCCATTCATTTTCTACCGCTTGTCCCTTTCGGGGTCGCGGGAGCCTATCTCAGCTGCATTCGGGCGGAAGGCGGTGTGCACCCTGGACAAGTCGCCACCTCATCGCAGGGCCAACACAGATAGACAGACAACATTCACACACTAGGGCCAATTTAGTGTTGCCAATTGTATATTAAAGTAACAAAGACTTAATTTTAAGTTATTTGGACACTAAGGGAACATATAAGGGTTAGGGGTTAGGGTTACTAATAAGCAATAATTCTGAGGTTATTGAGGGAAGACTCTTAGTTAATGGCTTACTGGTTGTATAATAAGGCCATGCAGAATAAGGCATTAATAAGTACTTAATAATGACTAATTAAGAGCCAGTATGTTACTAATTTGTAAGCAACTAATTAATGGTGAACATGTGTTCCCCATACTAAAGTGTTACCAACATTTTTTATTATTCTAATTGATCTTTTTTCTAACACAGTTAGTGAATGAAGCGCACATTTGTAGTTGTTACCCCATATTTCTGCACAATAACTCAGATATGGTAACACATTTTTTTCCATCTGGAAAGCAAAGCATGAACATAAAATCTCCTCCCACTCCTCCTCCTCTCTCCATCTTTCTCCGGGTGGTACCCCGGCTCAAAGCGCACACACGCCGCACACGGACGGACGGGGGGGACGGGGGGGGGGGGACTTCATCTGCGAAGCACGTTGCAAAGGCGACCTTGAGGGGAGGTTTTGTTTGAGGTGTTCAAAACCCGGGTGAGAAAGAGGATTGATAGAATCAAGTGTACGGGGTTACTTCACATTCCACGGCGCACCGAGCCCTCTGGCCTGCGGATGGTGTTGCAAATGAAGTGTCGGCGCAACTTTGCAAGGGGAAGACGAATTAAAAAGATTGAGGTAGCAGCGGAAAAAGGGATGATAAAGGATCGAAGAGGAGGAAAAACAAGAAAGAACGGTGCACAAATTTGCTTTGAAAGTGACAATGCAGACAATGAGTTAAAAGTTAATTGTAGTGTGGTGAAATTACTCTCTGCGATTGACCCATCCCCTTGTTCCACCCTCTGGGAGGTGAGGGGAGCAGTGAGCAGCAGCAGTGGCTGCGCTCGGGAATCATTTTGATGATTTAACCCCCAATTCCAACCACTTGATGCTGAGTGCCAAGCAGGGGGGTAATGGGTCCCATTTTTATAGTCTTTGGTATGACTCGGCCGGGGTTTGAACTCACAACCTATCGGACACTTTAACCACAAGGCCACTGAGCAGGTGAATACTGATGACAGAGTTTCCTTTTTTTTTTCCAAACATTGCACTGTAAGAGTTTTTTCACCGCCCTGAGATCGGGTAGGTCGTGAGTTCAAACACCAAAGACTATAAAAATGGGACCCATTACCTCCCTGCTTGGCACTCAGCATCAAGTGGTTGGAATTGGGGGTTATATCATCAAAATGATTCCCGAGCGCGGCCACCGCTGCTGCTCACTGCTCCCCTCACCTTCAAGGGGGTAGAACATGGGGATGGGTCAAATGCAGAGAATAATTTCAAATCAAGCTTTATTTATAAAGCGCTTTTCATACATAAAATAAATGCAACGGAAAGTGCTTTACAGAGTTAAAAACAATACCCCAGTGACCCATATCCCCCATTATCACATACGTACGCACGGACACAGATACGAAACACAAACATACACACACACGCACAGCATACACACATACGCAACTATAAGGACCAATGATTGCATGACTGAGTACAGAGGAGACATGTGAGTAAACACTATCACAGGAGCCATCTGCACCAGGAGGTCATCAGACCATGGCCACCAGGACGCTGACACAAAATCGCCCCCACAAGCACGACCCATAAGCCCTGAGGCAGATGGCTCATCTGAGGAACCTTGGAAAACTAAAATAATACAACTTGTTAAATAGTAAGAACCATGTGTCGAGATAAAGAATAAAATACAAGTACGGCATATGAAGATTAATAGAAAAAATACAATGAATAAACAGTAATCAAATACAACAGTAATCAAATAAATAGAATTCAATAAAGTATTTCATAACTAAAAGGATACAAAATAAAATACATCACCACACCTAGAGTGTGTGTGACTATCAGTGGTACTTTAACTTCAACTTTATTAGTTCCATCAACCCGGTTGAGTTTTGGTGTGTGTGACAGACAAGGATGCTAACATTTAAAATGGTAAAAGTGCCGTTTCCTATTGATTCTATAAGTGAAATGCAGTTTTTAATCCTCGAGTTGTTCCACAAAAGCTCCTTTATGTCTTTCATTTCCTCTTTTCACCCCTTATTTGCTCTCCTTAAGACGTAAATGTAATCTCATTCGTGCTCATCAGAGCTTTACAATTATTTCCTCCGCTCGGTCAGGAACCTGGCAGAATCTTTACGCGGATGAACGACTGTTGTCTCCTCCGCTGAATTGTTAGCCTGGAGATGTGTGTATTATCGCGTGTCTGCGTGGCGCTCCTTGACAGGAAAACTAAATGTTGTCAAAAAGAGGCTCGAATGCAAAGTCAGTCTGATAGATTGAAGGTGAGGTAATGGTAACAAGCACCGAATTCAACAACGGATGACAACAAGAGGTGGGTTTCGGAAGCATTGCTGCTTTTGTTATGTTTACAATAGGGTCGTCAAATTATCACGTTCATTGTGTTTCAATACATTCATTGAAGGTGCTATATTGTTTTAATTTCATTTTTAATCCCTAATGTTACTAATAATTGTGACAAATATTGACGTTTTATTGTTACCTTTGCTTCTTCAAACCACTATTGGTAACATACCATAAAGAGGCACTGTGGTTGATGGGTCTGTTTCATTTAATATGAAATATCCTCCAAAGCAGAGGTGAAGCTACACGTTTAACATTTAATACTAATTGCTCAGGAGAGTTCTTACTGTTGTTTGATGTATTAACATTGGCACTCTAAATGATGTTTTATTTTAGTAAAGAAAACGAAATGCAAATTAACGACTTACATGAACTAAAAAAAGCATCTTTATAGTCTCTCTTTATTATAGTGTAATGTATTTAAATTAAAAAACACCTCAAGTTGAGGACTTTTCTTAGCATTTTTCGGTGAGATTAGATCAAAATGAATCGCTCATTTTTTAATCACTTGGCAGCACTAATTATAAATTATCTGCGCATCATTGTAATGATGTATTACATGTACAAAACACAAAATCAGTGAAGTTGGCACAAGTGGCAAAAAAGAATAAAAACAGAATACAACGATTTGAAAATCCTTTTCAACCTATATTCAACTGAATAGACTGCAAAGACAAGATATTTAATGTTCAAATTGGAATATGTTATTTCCTGCAAATATTAGCTCAATTGGCATTTGATGCCTGCAACATGTTTCAAAAAAGCAGCCACAAGTGGCAAAAAAGACTGAGAAAGTTGAGGAATGCTCATCAAACACTTATTTGGAACATCCCACAGGTGAACAGGCTAATTGGGAACAGGTGGTTGCCATGATTGGGTATAAAAGCAGCTTCCATGAAATGCTCAGTCATTCACAAAGAAGGATGGGGCGAGGGTCACCACTTTGTGAACAAATGCGTGAGCAAATTGTCGAACAGTTTAAGAACAACATTTCTCAACGAGCTATTGCGAGGTATTTAGAGATTTCACCATTTATGGTCCGTAATATTATCAAAAGCTTCAGAGAATCTGGAGAAATCACTGCACGTAAGCAATTATATTACGGACCTTCGATCCCTCAGGCGGTACTGCATCAAAAAGTGACATCAGTGTGTAAAGGATATCGCCACATGGGCTCAGGAACACTTCAGAAAACCACTGTCAGTAACTACAGTTCGTTGCTACATCTGTAAGTGCAAGTTAAAAGTCTACTATGCAAAGCTAAAGCCATTTATCAACAACACCCAGAAACGCCGCCTGCTTCGCTGGGCCCGAGCTCATCTAAGCCTAAAATATCACAACGTTGAACAACTTAATCTGTACATCAAGCAAGAATGGGAAATAATTCCACCTGAAAAGCTTCAAAAATTGGTCTTCTCAGTTCCCAAACGTTTACTGAGTGTTGTTAAAAGGAAAGGCCATGTAACACAGTGGTGAACATGCCCCTGTGCCAACTTTTTTGCAATGTGTTGCTGCCATTAAATTCTAAGTTAATGGCAGCAACACATAAAAAAAATATATATATATTTTAAGTGTGCCTTATAGTCCATAAAATACGGTATTTAAATTAAAATACCTCAAGTTGAGGGCTTTTCCCATGATTTTTTTTTTTGTGAGATTAATAAAGATAAGTCAGAATAATTAGTTACAGATAACACTTGATTTATCACTCTTTGTTATAATCACTTGACAGCACGTACTTCCATACAGATAGAGCTCTGCTATATAATCTCTATTTGTGTCATGCTGTGATGTATCATCTCTGCAACTTGATGAGGAAATTGCTTCCTGTTATCCGTTTTCAATGCTGCGTCAACGCCATGTTAAAGTCCATAATCGATCGGGTCGTCATTCGCTCTACCTCATCCTATTTCCATTAGCAGATTTGACATCTGCATCGGCACTCTCACGGTCAGCAAGGAAAGAGGATGGGCAAATGAAGCATTCATTTTGTCTTATGGTCTTAAGCATTGGCGCTGATCTATTTTACTGCCAGTGGGTGCTCGGTGTGTGTGTATTAGTGTTGTCCCGATACCAATATTTTGGTACGGTACCAAAATTATTTCGGTACTTTTCTACATAAACGGGACCACAAAAAATGGAATTATATTATGGCACATTAAACATGTGTTTCTTATTGCAATTTTGTCATTAAATGAAATAGTGAACATACAAGACAACTTGGCTTTAGTAGTAAGTAAACAAACAAAGACTCATAATTAGTCTGCTGACATATGCAGTAACCTATTGTGTCATTTATCATTCTATTATTTTGTCAACATTATGAGGGACAAGTGGTAGAAAATGATTTATTAATCTACTTGTTCATTTACTGTTAATATGTGCTTATTTTCTGTTTCAACATGTTATATCTACACTTCTGTTAAAATGTAATAATCACTTATTCTTCTGTTGTTTGATACTTTACATTAGTTATGGATGATACCACACATTTGGGTATCAATCCGATACCAAGTAGTTACAGGATCATACATTGGTCATATTCAAAGTCCTCATGTGTCCAGGTACATATTTCCTGAGTTTATAAACATAATATCAATTTTTAAAAAACAAAATAAGATGTTGTGATGTTAAAAAATATCGATGTAATCATAGTAGTGTCGACTAGATACGCTATTGTACATGGTATCACTAGAGTGGCGTTTGTTTATATTTTAGCGTCCCGGAAGAGTTGGTGCTGCAGGGAATTCTGGGAATTTGTTCTTTAGTGTTTATGTCGTGTTGCGATGCAAATATTCTTCCAAAATGTGTTTGTCATTGTTGTTTAGTGTGATTTCACTATATGACACATATTTATGACAGTGTTAGTATTGTTCATACTGCCACCCATAGAGTGACATGTATGACTGTTGAATAAGTATGCGTTTCATTCGTTCGTGAGCAGTGTGCTCAAAGTCAAGATGATTGTGTAATTGGTTAATTATCGGGCACAATAAAGCTTTGATTAGATTTTGTCAATTATAGACTATTTGTTTTGTGACTCTTTTATTATATGAAACGGACCAAACATGCCACTGAATTAAAGGCAGGATTGATTTTTCAAAAATGATGTAAAAGAATGAAAGTTGCCGTCAATCCCACGTGGGTGCTAGGGCCCTGAAGCATTTACATTTGAGCGAGGAGGAAAGATTCATGGATGAGGAACGTGAGAGTGAAGGACTAGAGTGCAGTGCAGGACATATCTTTTTTCGCTCTGACCGTAACTTAGGTAAAAGGGCTCATTGGATTCCACACTTTCTCCTTTTTATATTGTGGATCACGGATTTGTATTTTAAACCACCTCGGATACTATATCCTCTTGAAAATGAGAGTCGAGAACGCGAAATGGACATTCACAGTGACTTTTATCTCCACGACAATACATCGGTGAAGCACTTTAGCTACGGAGCTAACGTGATAGCATCGTGCTTAACTGCATATAGAAACAGAAGAAATAAGCCCCTGACTGGAAGGATAGACAGAAGATCAACAATGCTACTATCAGGAGACACCGAACCAAACACTGGACCTGTAACTACACGGTTAATGCTGTGCCGCCTGTCGAAGCCTAGCAATGCTGTTGCTAACGACACCATTGAAGCTAACTCAGCTACGGGACCTCGTCAGAGCTATGATAAAAACATTAGCGCTCCACCTACGCCAGCCCTCATCTGCTCATCAACACCCGTGCTCACCTGCGTTCCAGCGATCGACGGCGCGACAAAGGACTTCACCCGATCATCGATGCGGTCGGCGGCTAGCGGTGGCTAGCAGTGGCTAGCGGCGGCTAGCGGCGGCTAGCGGCGGCTAGCGGCGGCTAGCGGTGGCTAGCGGCGGCTAGCGGCGGCTAGCGGCGGCTAGCGCGTCTGCTATCCAACTCAAAGTCCTCCTGGTTGTGTTGCTGCAGCCAGTTGCTAATACACCGATCCCACCTACAGCTTTCTTCTTTGCAGTCTTCATTGTTCATTAAACAAATTGCAAAAGATTCACCAACACAGATGTCCAGAATACTGTGGAATTTTGCGATGAAAACAGAGCTGTTTGTATTGGGATACAATGTGTCCGAATACTTCCGGTTCAACCATTGACGTCACGCGCAAACGTCATCATACATAGACGTTTTCAAGCGGAAGTTTCCCGGGAAATTTAAAATTGCACTTTATAAGTTAACCCGGCCGTATTGGCATGTGTTGCAATGTTAAGATTTCATCATTGATATATAAACTGTCAGACTGCATGGTCGGTAGTAGTGGGTTTCAGTAGGCCTTTAAGGTTCAAGGGATGTGACGGAACAGGGACACCGCTGTGCAGAGGCAACCAGTGGGGGTGCGAGTCGAGTGAATCTCAAAGGCAACACAGACGTCCAACAAATAGACCACGAGAGTTGTTGTATGTCTCCTTCACGGCTCCTCAACACACAGAAATAAGTGGCTGAAATATGACACCCGAGGCAACATTGTCAGGAGGAATTTACTCGCCTGTACACAATGCGGCGCAAATAAACGAGCAACTCCTATGCGATGGCGTCGTGTGGCCTTGAGGATAATGATTTCAAGATATTTTGTCCGATGTGCTTCACGCTATCCGTCACACTCCAATCTCATCTCCCGCCCGCCGTCGCCGCCTGCCGCATCTTTTCATTGCTTTTATCCGCCACTCACAAGATGAATCCCGCCGACCATCATTCCGCGTATTTCCGACATTCGCTCACTTCAGCGTGGATTCTCCTCTCCTCATCTTCTGCTCAGGAGCCATCCACTTCTACAAGCTCCCACCCCACAGTCTTGCTAGGAAATATGGGCCGATTTAAAAATCCGATTGTCATATCAGCTTTTGCCGGTCAAGGAAAAAGACAAGGGGAAGGAAACGCCATGAAAAATTCTGATTTTCTTCCCCTCAAGTCAGGGTCTGTCACATGCTATCTGCATCGACATCCCTCCTCGTGGCTTTCTTGAATTAACAATCTTATGCACAGCTTTCAAGCCTGCAGATCGGTGACAATGTGTGAATCCTAAATAGTTTGAGGGTTTTTTGCAGACTTGAAGCCCGCCGAGCAGTTATTGCCACCTCCTAAAAAAAACAGTGGACCGTTTGTGTCACTAGGCCAGGGGTCTGCAACCCGACATGTTGAAAGAGCCATATGGGACCAAAAATACAAAAAATAAATCTGTCTGGAGCCGCAAAAAGGTAAAAGCCTTATGTAAGTGTTATAATGAAGTCAACACATTAAGTAAGTGTCTCAGAGGGTTAGATAACTTACTAGCTTACAACTGCCGAAGGTACAGATGTGTTAAAGGAAAGGACAGGCTGTCTTCTTCTAATGGATTTATTACAATCTTTGCAATCTGGGTAACGTTTGCTGTGGTCTGGAACAACATGGCACACAGCCAGAAATGCAGCCAATATTACATACAGATAATGTGTCATGAGACATGCAAATATAAATTAAATACACAGAGGACATAAGTAAAGGAAATTAAATGAGCTCAAATATATCTACAAACGAGGCATAATGATGCAATATGTACACACAGCTAGCCTAAATAGCATGTTAGCATCGATTAGCTTGCAGTCATGCAGTGACCAAATATGCCTGATAAACACTCCAGCAAATCAACAGAGCTCACCTTTGTGCATTCACGCACAGCATAAAATGTTTGGTGGACAAAATGAGACAAAGAAGGAGTGGCATAAAACACGTCTTTCTGTGGCAGCGTCAGAGAAATGTGTACATGTAAACAAACTACGATGAGTAGTAGGACAAAACGGTGCTTGCCAAATACTCTCATCAGTGAAGCATGTATAACAAAGAGTGGGATTTCTAACAATCAGGAAGGTTTGTGTCATGTTTGTTCTCCTACAGAAAATATTAAAACAAAAATATTTGTTTCTTCATCTTTTTCCATTTTCACACATCTCTGAAAGAGGTCCAATCTTTGCAAGCTGGGTAACGTTTGTTGTGGTCTGGAACAACATGGCACACAATCAGAAAATGCAGCCGATATTACATACAGATAATGTGTCATAAGACATGCAAATATAAATTATATACACAAAGGACATAAGTAAATTAAATTAAATGAACTCTATTATACCCACAAACGAGGCATAATGATGCGATATGTACACACAGCTAGCCTAAATAGCATGTTAGCATGGATTATTATATAACATCAACAAAGCTCACCTTTGTGCATTCACGCACAGCATAAAACATTTGGTGGACAAAATAAGAAAAAGGAGTGGCATAAAACACGTCTTTCTGTGGCAGCGTCAGAGAAAGTTGTACATGTAAACAAACTATGGTGAGTTCAAGGACCGCCAAAATTAGTAGGACTAAACGGCGCTGGCCAAATACTCTCATCAGTGAAGCATAAACACAAACATATTCAACAGTGGGCTTTCTAACAATTAGGAAGGTTTGTGTTATATTTGTCCTCCTACGAAAACATTATTAAACCAACAAATATATTTTTCCCCCAATCATTTTCCATTTTTTAAAAAGCTCCAGGGAGCCACGAGCGCGGTGCTAAAGAGCCGCATGACCCCCGCACTAGGCAAACATTTTTTGATCCAAAAGATGTCACAATAAATCACAAATAGAAACATATTTTGTGTCCATCCATGCAAAGACCGAGCTGATTCAAAACAGACCTGTGAGTGGGCTTTTTGCCTTTGTTTCCAGTGAGTGTGCTTGTGTACCGCTTCATTAAGTTGAATGTGCAATGTGCATTTTCACTACAGGTGAAAAGCCTCTTGTTAGTGATTGAGATCGAGGCTGCTGCTGAGGCGGTGGGCGTTTTACCTTAATGCGGCTCGACGCGGGAGATACTTTGCCATGTTGCACGCTATACACGCAAGATAAAGGCAGAAAGAAGAAAAATATGAAGCAAAATATTACATTATGAAAGCGTAACAATCTAATTTTTGCAAAAAACATGTTTATGTTCCCAAACATAAGGAGTGTTTTTTGAGACTAACTATTGTCCATTATTGTGACACATTACGGACAAGGGACATCTGCATTGTCACATCTTCACCTTCTTCCTAATGAGCAACTTCTACATATGTATTTCTTTTTAAGCAAATTACCTACATGCTGTCATTTGGGAAGGCAGGGGAAAATATGAGTTGTCAAACCAAGGGTCTGTTACTCAAATTCTTGCCTATTACTTAGTATTTGACAGTGACGTTAGAAAAGTGCTTAATGCATTTTTTAAGCAGATCACCTGCATCAAGCTGAAAAGTGTTGGCGCAGCAAACCCTGTTGCAAGCATTTTATTAAAGGGGATCTGCACTTTTTGGGGGGGATTTTGCCTATCGTTCACAATCATTATGAAATACGTGACGGTGGAGGTGTTTTATTTTTTATGCATTCTGAATTCGTAAATAGTCTGCTTACAGCGGAGCCAATGGAAGTTTCATTATTCCACCCATAAAACCCAATGAAAAACCATTCAAAAAGCGCCAACAATACATTTTAAGACTTGAATATTAACCAAGTATTAGTGATATTGTTATTACAAGTGCTAAGACAGACAAACTATTTATAGCGGCGCCGTGGTCACTAGCGTGTTTACATCATCGAGTGGTAAGCTGCTTCCTCGCTTTCTTTGCTCGTGAAAATTAATTCTGGATCATAATCATGCCTATCACCTGGACAAGTTGATACACTTTGACAGCCAATTTAGACCCGGACATGGCAAGAACGATACAAAAATATGCTTGGTTCCACCACTCCCATTGTGAGGATTAGGAGTATTTTTCCATCTGAAACGGCAATTTAACAAGATCCCAGCAGTCGGCATCCTCATGACAGCAGACATTGTACAGTAAGTGATGTTTTTATATGTTCGTTACCTCTCATGAAGTCTGCAGTGAGTAATAATCAGTGATGTTGTGGGGGATACAAAGCGAACGTGAAATGAATGCGCTGAATAGGCTTAAAATAAGCAAAATAGGTAAATATTAAAGGCCTACTGAAATGCGATTTTCTTATTTAAACGGGGATAGCAGGTCCATTCTATGTGTCATACTTGATCATTTTGCGATATTGCCATATTTTTGCTGAAAGGAATTAGTAGAGAACATCGACGATAAAGTTCGCAACTTTTGGTCGCTGATAAAAAAGCCTTGCCTGTACCGGAAGTAGCAGACGATATGCGCGTGACGTCACAGGTTGTGGAGCTCCTCACATCCGCACATTGTTTACACTCATGGCCACCAGCAGCGAGAGCGATTCGGAACGAGAAAGCGACAATTTCCCCATTAATTTGAGCGAGGATGAAAGATTTGTGGATGAGGAAAGTGAGAGTGAAGGACTAGAGGGCAGTGGGAGTGATTCAGATAGGGAAGATGCTGTGAGAGGCGGGTGGGACCTGATATTCAGCTGGGAATGACTAAAACAGTAAATAAACACAAGACATATATATACTCTATTAGCCACAACACAACCAGGCTTATATTTAATATGCCACAAATTAATCCCGCATAACAAACACCTCCCCCCTCCCGTCCATATAACCCGCCAGTACAACTCAAACACACTGAATCTCACAGCCCAAATTACTGTTCACCTCCCCAAAGTTCATACAGCACATATAAAATGGCGGCGCATGGCTATGGCTATGCTGCGGCTCGCTAATGCTCTTGGGAGTGTAGAGCGATTTGGCAAAAAACACCCGTCATTTCTGTCAATTTCATGGCTGGCTCAAAGCGTGAACACTCTGTGATCACATACGACCGACAGACAATTCTGGATGTGGATGGATCGGGTCGTTATAGACTGAAAGATGCATGTACGGTGGACCTCCTCGCTAGCATGGGAATACTTCGCGAGCTACATCGAGCGGCCTTTGTAGCAGCGGAGTCAAGTGCTAGCGGTGACCGCCAATGGAGACGACGTAAGCGGTGCGAGCGGAAGCAGAAGTGGGGATGCCGAGCGGGGCTAACAACAAAGAGAAAAGCTAACCAAAGAAGCGTGGAGTCTCCGGGTAAGAAGCCATTTAAACTAGAACTAGCCGGCGTCAGGCTGGATAATCCCTGCACACATAGCAATTCTCTTAGAATAAAACACAACTCACATAATGTTTTTTCTGTGGGGACTGTGTCAGAGGCAGACATACATTGTACTGAGGTAGCTAACTATGATGCGTTCAGTTTATCGCAACATCAAGCAAACAATCTGAATATCCCCGTCGTATCAATTCCTAGATATGGTCGAAACTATTCAAAGTGCAATACGCATAATAAACGCAACATTATTAATATTGCTACTTCGGATTAATTTCAACAAACAATCCTCAAAACAGCCCACTACCTATAATATGGGCTTTTTAAACATAAGATCATTATCTTCCAAAACGTTATTAGTTAATGAAGTCATTAGAGACAACAAACTTGACGTCGTTGGTCTCGCCGAGACCTGGCTCAAACCAGACGATTTTTTTGCGCTAAATGAGGCATCTCCTCCTAACTATACCAATACACATGTTGCCCGACCTCTTAAAAGGGGAGGGGGTGTCGCACTAATATACAATGAAAACTATAATCTTACACCTAACCTAAATAATAAATATAACTCGTTTGAGGTGCTCACTTTGAGGTTTGTCACACCGCTGCCTCTCCACCTGGCTGTTATCTACCGCCCCCCTGGGCCCTATTCGGACTTCATCAGTGAATTCTCAGAGTTTGTTGCTGATCTAGTGACGCACGCCGACAATATAATCAAAATGGGGGACTTTAATATCCATATGAATACCCCATCGGACCCTCCATGCGTGGCGCTCCAGACTATAATTGATAGCTGTGGTCTTACACAAATAATAAATGAACCCACGCATCGCAACGGTAATACGATAGATCTGGTGCTTGTCAGGGGTGTCACCACCTCTAAAGTTACGATACTCCCGTACACTAAAGTAATGTCCGATCATTACCTTACAAAATTTGAAGTTCTGACTCATTGTCAACAAACTAATAATAATAATAATAACTACTATAGCAGCCGCAACATTAATGCTGCCACGACGACTCTTACTGACCTACTGCCTTCGGTAATGGCACCATTCCCAAATTATCTGGGCTCTATTGATAACCTCACTAACAACTTTAATGACGCCCTGCGCGACACCATTGATAGTGTAGCACCGCTAAAGCTAAAAAGGGCCCCTAAAAGGCGTACCCCATGGTTTACAGAAGAAACTAAAGCCCAGAAATTATCATGTAGAAAGCTGGAACGCAAATGGCGTGCGACTAAACTTGAGGTTTTCCATCAAGCATGGTGTGATAGTTTAATAACATATAAACGCATGCTTACCTCAGCTAAAGCTAAATATTACTCAAATCTCATCCACCTCAACAAAAATGATCCTAAATTTCTGTTTAGTACAGTAGCATCGCTAACCCAACAAGGGACTCCTCCCAGTAGCTCCACCCACTCAGCAGATGACTTTATGAATGTCTTTAATAAAAAATTGAAGTCATTAGAAAAGAGATTAAAGACAATGCATCTCAGCTACAACTGGGTTCTATTAACACAAATACGACTGTATATACGACGGACACTGCCCTCCAAAATAGTTTCTCTCTCTTTGATGAAATAACATTGGAGGAATTGTCAAAATGTGTAAATGGGACAAAACAAACAACATGTTTACTTGACCCAATTCCTGGGAAACTTATCAAGGAGCTTTTTGTATTATTAGGTCCATCAGTGTTAAATATTATAAACTTATCACTTTCCTCTGGCACTATTCCCCTAGCATTCAAAAAAGCGGTTATTCATCCTCTACTCAAAAGACCTAACCTCGATCCTGATCTCCTGGTAAACTACCGGCCGGTGTCCCACCTTCCGTTTATCTCGAAAATCCTCGAAAAAATTGTAGCACTACAGCTAAATGAACACTTAGCGTCTAACAATCTCTGTGAACCTTTTCAGTCCGGTTTCAGGGCAAATCACTCTACGGAGACAGCCCTCGCAAAAATGACTAATGATCTATTGCTAACGATGGAGTCTGATGCTTCATCTATGTTGCTGCTTCTTGATCTTAGCGCCACTTTCGATACTGTTGATCATAATATTTTATTAGAGCGTATCAAAACGTGTATTGGGATGACAGACTTAGCCTTGTCTTGGTTTAACTCTTATCTTACTGACAGGATGCAGTGTGTCTCCCATAACAATGTGACCTCGGACTATGTTAAGGTAACGTGCGGAGTTCCCCAGGGTTCGGTTCTTGGCCCTGCACTCTTTAGTATTTACATGCTGCCGCTAGGTGACATCATACGCAAATCCGGTGTTAGCTTTCACTGTTATGCGGATGACACCCAACTCTACATGCCCCTAAAGTTGACCAACACGCCGGATTGTAGTCAGCTGGAGGCGTGTCTTAATGAAATTAAACAATGGATGTCCGCTAACTTTTTGCAACTCAACGCTAAGAAAACGGAAATGCTGATTATCGGTCCTGCTCAACACCGACATCTATTTAATAATACCACCTTAACATTTGACAACCAAACAATTACACAAGGCGACTCGGTAAAGAATCTGGGTATTATCTTCGACCCAACTCTCTCGTTTGAGTCACACATTAAGAGTGTTACTAAAACGGCCTTCTTTCATCTCCGTAATATCGCTAAAATTCGTTCCATTTTGTCCACAAGCGATGCTGAGATCATTATCCATGCGTTCGTTACATCTCGTCTCGATTACTGTAACGTTTTATTTTCGGGCCTCCCTATGTCTAGCATTAAAAGATTACAGATGGTACAAAATGCGGCTGCTAAACTTTTGACAAAAACAAGAAAGTTTGATCATATTACGCCTATACTGGCTCACTTGCACTGGCTTCCTGTGCACCTAAGATGCGACATTAAGGTTTTACTACTTACGTATAAAATACTACACGGTCAAGCTCCTGCCTATCTTGACGATTGTATTGTACCATATGTCCCGGCAAGAAATCTGCGTTCAAAGAACTCCGGCTTATTAGTGATTCCCAGAGCGTTTTCTATTCGGGCTCCAATACTATGGAATGCCCTCCCGGTAAAAGTTAGAGATGCTACCTCAGTAGAAGCATTTAAAGGCCTACTGAAATGAATTTTTTTTATTTAAACGGGGATAGCAGATCTATTCTATGTGTCATACTTGATCATTTCGCGATATTGCCATATTTTTGCTGAAAGGATTTAGTATAGAACAACGACGATAAAGATTGCAACTTTTGGTATCTGATAAAAAAAAGGCTTGCCCCTACCGGAAGTAGCGTGACGTAGTCAGTTGAACATATACGCAAAGTTCCCTATTGTTTACAATGATGACCGCATGAAGTGAGAGATATTCGGACCGAGAAAGCGACAATTTCCCCATTAATTTGAGCGAGGATGAAAGATTTGTGGATGAGTAAAGTGCAAGTGAAGGACTAGTGGGGAGTTGAAGCTATTCAGATAGGGAAGATGCTGTGAGAGCCGGGGGTGACCTGATATTCAGCTGGGAATGACTACAACAGTAAATAAACACAAGACATATATATACTCTATTAGCCACAACACAACCAGGCTTATATTTAATATGCCACAAATTAATCCTGCATAAAAACACCTGCGTGTTTGTTATGCTAGCTCCTAGCTCCTCTGCTAGCTCCTAGCTCCATAGAACACGCCAATACAATTCAAACACCTGATCAACACACACAATCACTCAGCCCAAAAGACCGTTTACCTAACCCAAGGTTCATAAAGCTTATATATTTTTAAAAAGTTACGTACGTGACGCGCACATACGGTCAAGTTATCGAATGTTTAGCAGCCAAGGCTGCATACTCACGGTACCTGATATTCAGCTGGGAATGACTACAACAGTAAATAAACACAAGACATATATATACTCTATTAGCCACAACACAACCAGGCTTATATTTAATATGCCACAAATTAATCCTGCATAATAACACCTGCGTGTTTGTTATGCTAGCTCCTAGCTCCTCTGCTAGCTCCTAGCTCCATAGAACACGCCAATACAATTCAAACACCTGATCAACACACACAATCACTCAGCCCAAAAGACCGTTCACCTAACCCAAGGTTCATAAAGCTTATATATTTTTAAAAAGTTACGTACGTGACGCGCACGTACGGTACGGTACGTGTTATGCTAGCTCCTAGCTCCTCTGCTAGCTCCTATCTCCATAGAACACGCCAATACAATTCAAACACATGATCAACACACACAATCACTCAGCCCAAAAGACCGTTCACCTAACCCAAGGTTCATAAAGCTTATATATTTTAAAAAAGTTACGTACATACGCAAAAAAAAGCCAAAGCTGCATACTCACAGTAGCACGTCTGCGTCTTTGTCATCCAAATCAAAGTAATCCTGGTAAGAGTCTGTGTTGTCCCAGTTCTCTACAGGCGTCTGTGTATCCAAATCAAAAGTCCTCCTGGTTAGAGTCTCTGTTATCCGAGTTCTTCCATCTTGACGGCATCTTTCGGGAATGTAAACAAAGAAGCGCCGGCTGTGTACTGTTGTGGCTGACTACGTTCGAAAAATACGTCCATTTCGCACCGACAACTTTCTTCTTTGCTTGCTCGGCTTCCTTCTCCATAATGCAATGAACATGATTGAAACAGATTCACGAACACAGATGTCCAGAATACTGTGGAATTATGAAATGAAAACAGAGCTTTTTCGTATCGGCTTCAATGTGGAAGGCATACCCGTGTTCGCCGGGCTACGTCACACGCATACGTCATCCTCAGAGGCGTTTCGAACCGGAAGTTTAGCGGCAAATTTAAAATGTCACTTTATAAGTTAACCCGGCCGTATTGGCATGTGTTATAATGTTAAGATTTCATCATTGATATATAAACTATCAGACTGCGTGGTCGGTAGTAGTGGGTTTCAGTAGGCCTTTAAGTCTCATCTTAAAACTCATTTGTATACTCTAGCCTTTAAAAAGACTCCCTTTTTAGACCAGTTGATCTGCCGTTTCTTTTCTTTTCTTTTCTACTCTGCTCCCAACCCGGGGTGGACCGCTAGCCTGTCCATCAGATGGGGACATCTCTACGCTACTGACCCGTCTCCACTCGGGATAGTTCCTGCTGGCCCTACCATGGACTGGACTTTCGCTGATGTGTTGGACTTTCACAATATTATGTCAGACCCACTCGACATCCATTGCTTTCGGTCTCCCCTAGAGGGGGGGGGGGGTTACCCACATATGCGGTCCTCTCCAAGGTTTCTCATAGTCATTCACATTGACGTCCCAATGGGGTGAGTTTTCCTTGCCCGTATGTGGGCTCTGTACCGAGGACGTCGTTGTGGCTTGTACAGCCCTTTGAGACACTTGTGATTTAGGGCTATATAAATAAACATTGATTGATTGATTGATTGATATATTTCCCCAAAGTCCCCAAAGTTACGTACGCGACATGCACATAGCGGCACGCACGTACGGGCAAGCGATCAAATGTTTGGAAGCCGCAGCTGCGTACTCACGGTACCGCGTCTGCGTATCCAACTCAAAGTCCTCCTGGTAAGAGTCTCTGTTGTCCCAGTTCTCCAAAGGCCAATGGTAAAGCTTGACTGTCATCTTTCGGGAATGTAAACAATGAAACATCGGCTGTGTTTGTGTTGCTGCAGCTACGGCGGGGGTGCGTTATCCGGCACAACACCTGCCACAATACACCGCCTCCCACCTACAGCTTTCTTCTTTGCTGTCTCCATTGTTCATTGAACAAATTGCAAAAGATTCACCAACACAGATGTCCAGAATACTGTGGAATTTTGTGATGAAAACAGACGACTTAATAGCTGGCCACCATGCTGTCCCAAAATGTCCTCTACAATCCGTGACATCACGCGCAGGCGTCATCATACCGAAACGTTTTCAGCAGGATATTTCGGCGCAAAATTTAAAATTGCACTTTAGTAAGCTAACCCGGCCGTATTGGCATGTGTTGCAATGTTAAGATTTCATCATTGATGTATAAACTATCAGACTGCATGGTCGGTAGTAGTGGGTTTCAGTAGGCCTTTAAATGTTATTATTACTGTGCCCATTACATATATTTATATATTAAACCTTAATAAGGTGTTTAGATGTTTTTTAAGGGCTTCATAGGCAGAACAGAGCGGCTTCCATAGGCTCCATTGTAAGCAGACTTTTTATCGTATTTCTTTAATATTTAGAATGCATTAACCCTTGTATTATGTTAAGGGTCAATTTGACCCATTTCAGTTTTTGTGTTGATCAAAGTACTGGTTATCATTTCTTTTTCTTGCTGAAATTTGGTGACTTTTCCTCATCTAGGGTCATGAACTGGTGTGTAAAATCTGGACACTTTGATGTGTAGTGGAATGTCTTTCTAGAGTTGTATACAAAGATGATGTTGCGGGTCATTTTGACCCAGACGCTTTGATGTGGGTAAACAGCTGTTCAGATCCAAAATAAACATGTCTCTATGATGTACTTTTTACTTTGATGTACAATTGTTTGTAGTTTGATTGCCTCTGAGACCCAGAGCCAGGTGTGTGAAGAGAGGGAACTTTCTCACACTTGTCCTTGTCACTGTTCTCATGTCATCTCTTTGACAAACTCACCAAAAATTAGCTCCAGAATGATGACATCTGAGGAGGCTTTATCACTGATTTTTAACTGGGATAGTGATGTAGAGGAAGAGATTTCAGAAACAGAGGATTTTTCAGAGACAGAGGACAATGTTATTGCTGATCCAGATTTTCCTACAATGAGGAGGATTCAGAGGACGAGTCTGCCGTTGTTCCTCCAACAGATGAAAATCAAGGAATGCAGCAATCATCATCCACAGAGGGGACATGGGCATCTAAGGACGGTAATATAAAATGGTCAACATCACCACACCCAAGCCGAGGCAGACTATCATCTTCCAATGTGATCAAAATGACTCCCGGTCCTACAAGATTTGCTGTCACATGAGTTGATGAGATTCAATCAGCATTTCAGCTCTTCATATCCCCACCAATAGAGAGGATTATACTGGAAATGACCAATTTGGAGGGGAGACGCATGTTTCAAGAGAAATGGAAGCCACTGGATCAGACTGACTTGCATGCTTACATTGGAGTTCTGTTATTAGCTGGAGTGTACAGGTCAAAGGGAGAAGCCACTGCAAGTCTATGGAATAAAGAGAATGGAAGGCCAATCTTTCGTGCAACAATGTCTCTGGAGACATTCCACATGATATCTCGTGTGATCCACTTTGACAACCGCGACACCAGAGCTGGTCGACGTGAAAGAGACAAACAAGCTGCGATCAGAGATGTGTGGGATAAATGGGTTGAAAATGTACCTTTGTTGTACAATCCTGGTCCCCATGTTACTGTAGATGAGCGCCTTGTTCCATTCAGGGGGTGCTGTCCTTTTCGACAGTACATACCCAACAAGCCCGCCAAGTATGGCATCAAAATATGGGCAGCCTGTGATGCAAAATCCAGCTATGCATAGAATATGCAAGTATACACTGGAAAGCAACCTGGAGGAACATCTGAGAAGAATCAGATGTGTGTGGTGCTGGAAATGAGTGAAGGGCTGCAAGGTCATAACATCACATGTGACAATGTCTTTACATCCTACCGCCTTGTAGATGAACTTCAGAAGAGAAAGCTGACCATGTTGGGAACAGTCAGAAAAAATAAGCCAGAACTTCCCACCGAAATTCTGAAGATGCAGGGCAGACCTCTGCATTCCTCAATATTTGCTTTCACTGAGAAAGCAACAGTTGTTTCATACTGCCCAAAGAGAAACAAGAATGTTCTTGTAATGAGTACAATGCACACAGATGCATCTCTGAGCACAAGAGAACACATGAAGCCACAAATGATCCTGGATTATAACTCCACCAAAGGAGGAGTTGACAACCTGGACAAAGTCACAGCAACATACAGCTGCCAGCGCAAGGCAGCCCGTTGGCCTTTGGTGATTTTCTACAACATTGTGGACGTGTCTGCTTACCTCGAGAGGACAGTAAAACAAGTACCTCTTGTGTGAAATGCAAGAATTACATCTGCAGAAAGCACACAGTAACATTCTGTCCATCATGTGGAGAGCATTGAAAATGTTGAAGAAAATTTGGAGAACATTGAAAATGTTGAAGTACGCTGGGATGAAGTTAAAGTTGAAGTTAAAGTATTTCTTAAATATAGTGTTGGAATTAAAAATGTATTGTATGTCACTTTTCTAAATGTTTATATAACCTAAAATAAAGTTGTTATTGGTTTAACCTGTTTTCTTGACTGTTTTGAGTGCATTTATACAATACGGGTCAAAATGACCCGCAACATAATCAATGTCATTTTTTTCCAACATAATACAAGGGTTAAAAAAAGACTTATTGTCTTACATAAGGATTGTGAATGAGTTCCAAAAAAAAGTGCAGTTCCCCTATAAGTCTAGTAAGTCAAGTTAAAACAGCTGTTCGGAGCAGTTTCAGTTTATTTAGAGGTAGTTTGTTAAAGTTAAAGTAAAGTTAAAGTACCAATGATTGTCACACACACTCGGTGTGGTGAAATTTGTCCTCTGCATTTGACCCATGCCCTTGTTCACCCCCTGGGAGGTGAGGGGAGCAGTGGGCAGCAGCGGTGCCGCGCCCGGGAATCATTTTGGTGATGTTCCCCTGCTTCAGGGTCATTCCACTGCAACTGTGCCATTAGTGTCTCCAAGAACACATGCAACACACCCACTTAGTGCACGCTATATAGCGTGTGGTATTTGGATCTTAGTATATCAGGTTTTAAGTGTATTATCCAATTACAGCTAAAAAAAAAAATCTAAAATGTAAGTTCATTTACATATGGATTCTGTGGATAACATACAGTAAGTGCATGAAATGCATGAAATATGTCTGGAATACTTAACAGAAGATGCATTTTAAGTCCAACCATCCACCATTCTGTGGATAACATACAGTAAGTGCATGAAATGCATGAAATATGTCTGGAATACTTAACAGAAGATGCATTTTAAGTCCAACCATCTATCCATTTTTTAGCGCTTGTCCCTTTAGGGGTCGCGGGGGGGTGCTAGAGCCTCTCAGCTGCATTCGGGCAGTAGGCGGGGTACACCCTGGACAAGTCACCACCTCATCACAGGGCCAACACAGATAGACAACATTCTTACTCACATTCACACACTAGGGCCAATTTAGTGTTGCCAATCAACCTATCCCCAGGTGCATGTCTTTGGAGGTGGGAGGACGCCGGAGTACCCGGAGGGAACCCACGCAGTCACGGGGAGAACATGCAAACTCCACACAGAAAGACCGGGGATCAAACCCAGGACATTTGTATTGTGAGGCACATGCACTAACCCATGTTCTGCCACATTGTAGGTCATTTTAGCAAATTGTCATGCCACTCGAGTTCTATACCTGCAGTGCATATAAGTTGACCACTTTCAAAACAGAACCATTGAGTTGTCACAAACAGCAAAATAACTCGGGCAGCAAAACTTGATGGAGAGCTGCTCAATCTATAGTGGATACTCACTGTGTTCACTTTAAAAATGTCAAAACTTGTGTGTGTGTGTGTGTGTGTGTGTGTGGCACAGTGCACAAGCACCTGTGTGAATTTGCATTACCCGTCACAACTTCCTACGCGCTCCCTCCGGTCACACCCACCCGGGCTGCAGCTCCCCAGGCAAACGCGCTCCCTCCTTTCCGCCCTTTCGACTTCATCTGTCACAGATGCTGTGGCTTCCCTCCGCCGCCATCGCCGCACCCAGCCACCTGATGCACGCACGTGCACGCACACGTGTGTCCGCGTGTTGCCGTAGACACGAAATGGCAAAGCGTGACTATTTAATCAGTCGCGGCTCTTAGCGCGAGCAACACACCTTGCTGACTATCTGAGTGACAAGCGTGGCAACGTCAGAGTGCATTCCTCACGGCTGTCGTCAAGTCGGGGGGGAAAACATGACTCCTGCGAACCCTCATGCAAACCCAGGGATTCATCAGCAAAATGATTAGGATCAACATCATTGAGGGAAACATGACTTCCAACGTTGACTTTGCGAACAGGACTTTGAATGCAGGTCAGTGTTTCAACTTAAGGAGCCCAAACACGCCTCTAGAGCCGCAAGCGGCTCTTTAGCGCCGCCCTAGTGGCTCCCTGGACCTCTTCCAGAGATGTGTGAAAATGAACTCACCGTAGTTTGTTTACATGTATGACTTTCTCTGACGCTGCCACAGAAAGACGTGTTTTATGCCAATCTTCCTTTGTCTCATTTTGTCCAACAAACGTTTTATGCTGTGCGTGAATGCACAAATGTGAGCTTTGTTGAGGTTCTATAAAAATCCATGCTAACATGCTATTGTGTGTACATATTGCATCATTATGCCTCGTTTGTAGGTATATTTGAGCTCATTTAATATCCTTGTATCCTCTTTGTATGTAATTTAGTTTTGCACACATTATCTGAATGTAATATTGGCTGCATTTTCTGATTGTGTGCCATGTTGTTCCAGACCACAGCAAACGTTACCCAGCTTGCAAAGATTGGACCTCTTTCAGAGATGTGTGAAAATAAAAAAAGATGAAGAAAAAAAATAATTTTCAATCAATCAATCAATCAATGTTTATTTATATAAACCCTAAATCACAAGTGTCTCAAAGGGCTGTACAAGCCACAACGACATCCTCGGTACAGAGCCCACATACGGGCAAGGAAAACTCACCCCAGTGGGACGTCAATGTGAATGACTATGAGAAACCTTGGAGAGGACCGCATATGTGGGTAACCCCCCCCTAGGGGAGACCGAAAGCAATGGATGTCGAGTGGGTCTGACATAATATTGTGAAAGTCCAACACATCAGCGAAAGTCCAGTCCATAGTGGGCCAGCAGGAACCATCCCGAGTGGAGACGGGTCAGCAGCGTAGAGATGTCCCCATCTGATGGACAGGCTTGCGGTCCACCCCGGGTTGGGAGCAGAGTATAAAAGAAAAGAAAAGAAACGGCAGATCAACTGGTCTAAAAAGGGAGTCTATTTAAAGACTAGAGTATACAAATGAGTTTTAAGATGAGACTTAAATGCTTCTACTGAGGTAGCATCTCTAACTTTTACCAGGAGGGCATTCCATAGTATTGGAGCCCGAATAGAAAACGCTCTATAGCCCGCAGACTTTTTTTGGGCTCTGGGAGTCACTAATAAGCCGGAGTTCTTTGAACGCAGATTTCTTGCCGGGACATATGGTACAATACAATCGGCAAGATAGGCAGGAGCTTGACCGTGTAGTATTTTATACGTAAGTAGTAAAACCTTAAAGGCCTACTGAAACCCACTACTACCGACCACGCAGTCTGATAGTTTATATATCAATGATGAAATCTTAACATTATAACACATGCCAATACGGCCGGGTTAACTTATAAAGTGACATTTTAAATTTGCCGCTAAACTTCCGGTTCGAAACGCCTCTGAGGATGACGTATGCGCGTGACGTAAACCGGCGAACACGGGTATGCCTTCCACATTGAAGCCAATACGAAAAAGCTCTGTTTTCATTTCATAATTCCACAGTATTCTGGACATCTGTGTTCGTGAATCTGTTTCAATCATGTTCATTGCATTATGAAGAAGGAAGCTGAGCAAGCAAAGAAGAAAGTTGTCGGTGCGAAATGGACGTATTTTTCGAACGTAGTCAGCCACAACAGTACACAGCCGGCGCTTCTTTGTTTACATTCCCGAAAGATGCAGTCAAGATGGAAGAACTCGGATAACAGAGACTCTAACCAGGAGGACTTTTGACTTCGATACACAGACGCCTGTAGAGAACTGGGACAACACAGACTCTTACCAGGATTACTTTGATTTGGATGACAAAGACGCAGACGTGCTACTGTGAGTATGCAGCTTTGGCTTTTTTTTGCGTATGTACGTAACTTTTTAAAAATATATAAGCTTTATGAACCTTGGGTTAGGTGAACGGTCTTTTGGGCTGAGTGATTGTGTGTGTTGATCATGTGTTTGAATTGTATTGGCGTGTTCTATGGAGCTAGGAGCTAGCAGAGGAGCTAGGAGCTAGCATAACACGTACCGTACCGTACGTGCGCGTCACGTACGTAACTTTTTAAAAATATATAAGCTTTATGAACCTTGGGTTAGGTAAACGGTCTTTTGGGCTGAGTGATTGTGTGTGTTGATCAGGTGTTTGAATTGTATTGGCGTGTTCTATGGAGCTAGGAGCTAGCAGAGGAGCTAGGAGCTAGCATAACAAACACGCAGGTGTTTTTATGCAGGATTAATTTGTGGCATATTAAATATAAGCCTGGTTGTGTTGTGGCTAATAGAGTATATATATGTCTTGTGTTTATTTACTGTTGTAGTCATTCCCAGCTGAATATCAGGTCACCCCCGGCTCTCACAGCATCTTCCCTATCTGAATAGCTTCAACTCCCCACTAGTCCTTCACTTGCACTTTACTCATCCACAAATCTTTCATCCTCGCTCAAATTAATGGGGAAATTGTCGCTTTCTCCGTCCGAATCTCTCTCACTTCATGCGGCCATCATTGTAAACAATAGGGAACTTTGCGTATATGTTCAACTGACTACGTCACGCTACTTCCGGTAGGTGCAAGCCTTTTTTTTATCAGATACCAAAAGTTGCAATCTTTATCGTCGTTGTTCTATACTAAATCCTTTCAGCAAAAATATGGCAATATCGCGAAATGATCAAGTATGACACATAGAATAGATCTGCTATCCCCGTTTAAATAAAAAAAAATCATTTCAGTAGGCCTTTAAAGTCGTATCTTAGGTGCACAGGAAGCCAGTGCAAGTGAGCCAGTATAGGCGTAATATGATCAAACTTTCTTGTTTTTGTCAAAAGTCTAGCAGCCGCATTTTGTACCATCTGTAATCTTTTAATGCTAGACATAGGGATGCCCGAAAACAAAACGTTACAGTAATCGAGACGAGATGTAACGAACGCATGGATAATGATCTCAGCATCGCTTGTGGACAAAATGGAACGAATTTTAGCGATATTACGGAGATGAAAGAAGGCCGTTTTAGTAACACTCTTAATGTGTGACTCAAACGAGAGAGTTGGGTCGAAGATAATACCCAGATTCTTTACCGAGTCGCCTTGTGTAATTGTTTGGTTGTCAAATGTTAAGGTGGTATTATTAAATAGATGTCGGTGTTGAGCAGGACCGATAATCAGCATTTCCGTTTTCTTAGCGTTGAGTTGCAAAAAGTTAGCGGACATCCATTGTTTAATTTCATTAAGACACGCCTCCAGCTGACTACAATCCGGCGTGTTGGTCAGCTTTAGGGGCATGTAGAGTTGGGTGTCATCAGCATAACAGTGAAAGCTAACACCGTATTTGCGTATGATGTCACCTAGCGGCAGCATGTAAATACTAAAGAGTGCAGGGCCAAGAACCGAACCCTGGGGAACTCCCCAAGTTACCTTAACATAGTCCGAGGTCACATTGTTATGGGAGACACACTGCATCCTGTCAGTAAGATAAGAGTTAAACCAAGACAAGGCTAAGTCTGTCATCCCAATACGCGTTTTGATACGCTCTAATAAAATATTATGATCAACAGTATCGAAAGCGGCGCTAAGATCAAGAAGCAGCAACATAGATGAAGCATCAGAATCCATCGTTAGCAATAGATCATTAGTCATTTTTGCGAGGGCTGTCTCCGTAGAGTGATTTGCCATGAAACCGGATTGAAAAGGTTCACAGAGATTGTTAGACGCTAAGTGTTCATTTAGCTGCTGTGCTACAATTTTTTCGAGGATTTCCGAGATAAACGGAAGGTGGGACACCGGCCGGTAGTTTACCAGGAGATCAGGATCGAGGTTAGGTCTTTTGAGTAGAGGATGAATAACCGCTTTTTTGAATGCTAGGGGAACAGTGCCAGAGGAAATTGATAAGTTTATAATATTTAACACTGATGGACCTAATAATACAAAAAGCTCCTTGATAAGTTTCCCAGGAATTGGGTCAAGTAAACATGTTGTTTGTTTTGTCCCATTTACACATTTTGACAATTCCTCCAATGTTATTTCATCAAAGAGAGAGAAACTATTTTGGAGGGCGGTATCCGTCGTATATACAGTCGTATCTGTGTTAATAGAACCCAGTTGTAGCTGAGATGCATTGTCTTTAATCTCTTTTCTAATGACTTCAATTTTCTTATTAAATAAATTCATAAAGTCATCTGCTGAGTGGGTGGAGCTACTGGGAGGAGTCCCTTGTTGGGTTAGCGATGCTACTGTACTAAACAGAAATTTAGGATAATTTTTGTTGAGGTGGATGAGATGTGAGTAATATTTAGCCTTAGCTGAGGTAAGCATGCGTTTATAAGTTATTAAACTATCACACCATGCTTGATGGAAAACCTCAAGTTTAGTCGCACGCCATTTGCGTTCCAGCTTTCTACATGATCATTTCTGGGCTTTAGTTTCTTCTGTAAACCATGGGGTACGCCTTTTAGGGGCCCTTTTTAGCTTTAGCGGTGCTACACTTCAATGGTGTCGCGCAGGGCGTCATTAAAGTTGTTAGTGAGGTTATCAATAGAGCCCACATAATTTGGGAATGGTGCCATTACCGAAGGCAGTAGGTCAGTAAGAGTCGTCGTTGTGGTAGCATTAATGTTGCGGCTGCTATAGTAGTTATTATTATTATTATTAGTTTGTTGACAATGAGTCAGAACTTCAAATTTTATAAGGTAATGATCGGACTTTACTTTAGTGTACGGGAGTATCGTAACTTTAGAGGTGGTGACACCCCTGACAAGCACCAGATCTATCGTATTACCGTTGCGATGCGTGGGTTCATTTATTATTTGTGTAAGACCACAGCTATCAATTATAGTCTGGAGCGCCACGCATGGAGGGTCCGATGGGGTATTCATATGGATATTAAAGTCCCCCATTTTGATTATATTGTCGGCGTGCGTCACTAGATCAGCAACAAACTCTGAGAATTCACTGATGAAGTCCGAATAGGGCCCAGGGGGGCGGTAGATAACAGCCAGGTGGAGAGGCAGCGGTGTGACAAACCTCAAAGTGAGCACCTCAAACGAGTTATATTTATTATTTAGATTATAGTATGTAAGATTATAGTTTTCATTGTATATTAGTGAGACACCCCCTCCCCTTTTAAGAGGTCGGGCAACATGTGTGTTGGTATAGTTAGGAGGAGATGCCTCATTTAGCGCAAACAAATCGTCTGGTTTGAGCCAGGTCTCGGCGAGACCAATGACTTCTTACCCGGAGACTCCACGCTTCTTTGGTTAGCTTTTCTCTTTGTTGTTAGCCCCGCTCGGCATCCCCGCTTCTGCTTCCGCTCGCACCGCTTACGTCGTCTCCATTGGCGGTCACCGCTAGCACTTGACTCCGCTGCTACAACGGCCGCTCGATGTAGCCCGCAAAGTATTCCCATGCTAGCGAGCAGGTCCACCGTACATGCATCTTTCAGTCTATAACGACCCGATTCATCCACATCCAGAATTGTCTGTCGGTCGTATGTGATCACAGAGTGTTCACGCTTTGAGCCAGCCATGAAATTGACAGAAATGACCGGTGTTTTTTGCCAAATCGCTCTACACTCCCAAGAGCGTTAGCATAGCCGCAGCATAGCATAGCCATGCGCCGCCATCTTGCAATTTTGGTTTTAATATTTTCCGTAGGAGAACAAACATTACACAAACCTTCATAATTGTTAGAAATCCCACTGTTGATGTTAAACATGCTTCATTGATGAGAGTATTTGGCAAGCACCGTTTTGTCCTACTACTTTGTTTACATGTAAAACTTTCTCCGATGCTGCCACAGAAAGACGTGTTTTATGCCACTCCTTCTTTGTCTCATTTTGTCCACCAAATGTTTTATGCTGTGCGTGAATGCACAAAGGTCAGCTTTGTTGATTTTATTGACTTGCGTGGAGTGTTAATCAGGCATATCTGGTCACTGCATGACTGCAAGCCAATCAATGTTAAAATGCTATTTAGGCTAGCTGTGTGTACATATTGCATCATTACGCCTCGTTTGTAGGTATATTTGAATTTCCTTTACTTAGGTCCTCTGTGTATTTAATTTATATTTGCATGTCTTATGACACATTATCTATGTGTAATATTGGCTGCATTTCTCATAGTTGTTTGTGTGCCATGTTGTTCCAGACCACAGCAAACGTTACCTAGCTTGCAAAGATTGTAATAAATCCATTAGAAGAAGACAGCCTGCCGTTTCCTTAAACTTGGACACACCATCTTTACCTTTGGCCATTCTGAGCCAGTAATTTCCAGGAGTCATCTCATCCTGTGAGAAGCCTCCATTTCACTAATGATTTCCAATGTTGCAAAAATGTGTAGAATAAAAATGTAAATACAACATTTCTGTCAACGAATATTTGCGTCCGCCTTTGATAGTGGGCTATTATCGACACTTACATCATGTGTTGCCTTCATTATAACACTTATATAAGGCTTTTAATTATTTGCGGCTCCGGACGGATTTTTTGTGTATTTTTGGTCCGATATGGCTCTTTCAACATTTTGGGTTGCCAACCCCTGCCTCAATTGAGCACCCATTGGTCATCCTGAACCAGGGAAGTGGAGGAATGCAATGTCTGTAAAATTCACAAGCTCCACCAGTGACGTCATCGTGGAGGAGTGGAAGAGGATTTCGGTAACAAACTGCGCAGCTTTGGTGAATTCCATGTCCAAGAGCATTATGCTGGACTTGATAACGAGTGTGCTTGCAATGAAGGTACACAAAGGCACTGTAGGTAACATACTGGTGGACTTTGTAGAAAGCATCAATGAGATGCCACCTTTGTTTCGTTTGATTGGCTTAGATTACTAGTGGTTTCGGTGCTGATAGCTATACTCCCCATCTCAGATAGCAGAGACATTTTTGCTGAATGTCTTCAGTGTTTGGAGTTTTGTAACAACACGTTTGTGTTGGTTATTGGGGCTCCTGGAGAAAATAAGGATAAAGGTCATATGTTTTCTAGTGAAGTGTTTTAATTAATGGTGGGCCGTCAGGGCCAGCAAGGCCTTCTCTGCTGGACTAACATAACCAGAAATCATGATCATAATTAAAGATAAAAGTATTTTTTTATTTACTTTCCCTAAATATCTAAAAGTATTAATATTCTCTTCATGTCATGTTGTGCTCCTTCCAACGCTGTTGTTTTTAGGTTATAGAGTTTTCATCCAATCAGAATTTGGCTATCTTATGTTGCCATGCTGTACCAAATCTGCCGAGGCCTTCAGAATCAACAATGCGGGCGTCGTGCACTGTAAGTTAATGGGGACATAGGGTTGATAGATAGTTGCGATAGCCAATCAGATCACGAGTTGTTGTCAGTAAGGCCTTCTAGATGGCCTAAGGCAGATATATATCGTGATGTTATGAGCTAGGTAACATAAGAACTCTATTACCCAGCATGCCACGGTGGTGAAGAGCATGCGCAGTAGCCCCGATTAGGTTGTTGAATGTAGCCATGTAGCCGGCAGCTGGATGTTATTGATGAGCACGCTGTGGAGTAAACTTTAAGAACTCAGCCAACACGCGTCTTTTATGATTAGACAAGACAACACATATATTTGCAAGGCGATTTTCAAGAAGGATTTTTAAAGAGAAACTACATCTTGTGAGACCATGTCGGCCTACCCCGGAAGCTCAAATGGGTTCTACAAATTGTGAGTTCAAATATTTTATCTCTCTATTTTTTCACATTTAATATGGTTTTTGCAACAGTACCACATAAGATGTTTTGATTGCTGATGCGGGTTTATTGATTTTTAAATGCGCCAGAAAATAACCCGTTTTGTATACTGTTGATGTGGTTCAATGGCCAGTATATGTGTTCCTGTATACAAACCCCGTTTCCATATGAGTTGGGAAATTGTGTTAGATGTAAATACAAACAGAATACAATGATTTGCAATTCCTTTTCAACCCATATTGAATATGCTACAAAGACAACATATTTAATGTTCAAACTGACAAACATTTTTTTTTTTGCAAATAATCATTAACTTTAGAAATTGATGCCAGCAACATGTGACAAAGAAGTTGGGAAAGGTGGCAATAAATACTGATAAAGTTGAGGAATGCTCATCAAACACTTAGTTGGAACATCCCACACGCCGCCGGCTTCTCTGGGTTCGAGATCATCTAAGATAGAATGATGCAAAGTGGAAATTGTTCTGTGGTCTGACGAGTCCACATTTCAAATTGTTTTTAGAAATATTCGACATTGTGTCATCCGGACCAAAGGAGAAGCGAACCATCCAGACTGTGGATGGTTCGCAAAGTTGAAAAGCCAGCATTTGTGATGGTATGGGGGTGTATTAGTGCCCAAGGCATGGGTAACTTACACATCTGTGAAGGCACCATTAATGCTGAAAGGTACATACCATTTTTGAAACAACATACGCTGCCATCTAAGTGTCGTCTTTTTCATGGACGCCCCTGCTTATTTCAGCAAGACAATGCCAAGCCACATTCAGCACGTGTTACAACAGCGTGGCTTCGTAAAAAAAGAGTGCAGGTACTTTCTTGGCCCGCCTGCAGTCCAGCCCTGTCTCCCATTGAAAATGTGTTTTCCCCTCGGCCATCAGGCACATGAACAATAACTCCTAACAGTAGCTCCTTTGAATTCCTTCTAAGTCTATAACAAGATCTGATAGCTCAGTTACAGCTCTTGTTATTACCAAATCTGTGTTATGTGTTTTATGTTGCACGATTGCACCAAGAAAAATTCCTAGTTTGTGAACCCGTTCTCAAACAATGGCAATAAAACTATTCTGATTCTGATTCTGAAGCGTAAAATACGACAGCGGATACCCCGGATTGTTGAACGACTGAAGCTCTACATAAAACAAGAATGGGAAAGAATTCCACTTTCAAAGCTTCAACAATTAGTTTCCTCAGTTCCCAATCGTTTATCGAGTGTTGTTAAAAGAAAAGGTGATGTAACACAGTGGTGAACATGCCCTCTTTCCAACTACTTTGGCATGTGTTGCAGCCATGAAATTCTAAGTTAATTATTATTTGCAAAAAAAAAATAAAGTTTATGAGTTTGAACATCAAATATCTTGTCTTTGTAGTGCGTTCAATTGAATATGGGTTGAAAAGGATTTGCAAATCATTGTATTCCATTTATATTTACATCTAACACAATTTCCCAACTCATATGGAAACGGGGTTTGTAGTATTTCCCCAGCAATGGTCATGTGGTGGTATAAATGATGGTATTTTGAGAGGTAATCATTGAAGTCAGACATCACTGAAGGCCCAGGTGGGAAACGCACGGCCCGCCACTGGTTTTAATGGTTATACACCTGCAAAGTGTCTTCGTCTTGGCTCCAAAGTTAGTTTGTCTTCAAGTTCCCAATCCCCCGTATCCCTTTCTTTCCACCTATAGTTCTAGCATGGCCACCTCGTTTTCTAGCCTGTGCCTGTGGAGGTGGGCTGCCATGCCCAGCAGCAGGTATACGAGGGCCAGAGAAGACAGCGGCGCTTGGATTAACCCCAACAGGAACTGCGGGGATTTAACCCAGCAGGCTTCGTCTCTCTCTTTCCTGGTTTCACTTTGTCTCCTCATTCCTGCCTCACTCTTACTCCATCTGTTGAGACCACACTTCCAGACGCACAGGCACACACACAAGGTGAACGGGAAGTTATCAGGGAAATGTATTGATCTGTTCTTTAATTGCTACTAGTTTTGTCCCTATACCATCATTTTACCAAAATTATTTTGACACTTTTCGGTTTTTTTCGATACTTTTCTAAATAAAGGGACCACAAAAAATTGCATTATTGGCTTTATCTCAATAAAAAATCTTACGGTACATTAAACATATGTTTCTTATTGCAAGTTTGTCCTTAAATAAAATAGTGAACATACAAGACAACTTGTCTTTTATTAGTAAGTAAGCAAACAAAGGCTCCTAATTTAGCTGCTGACATATGCAGTAACATATTGTGTCATTTATCGTTCTTTTATTTAGTCAAAATAATTAAGGACAAGTGGTAGAAAATGAATTATTAATCTACTTGTTCATTTACTGTTAATATCTGCTTACTTTCTCTTTTAACATGTTCTATCTACACTTCTGTTCAAATGTAATAATCATTTATTCTACTGTTGTTTGGATGACCGGTACTTTTTAGAGGCGGTATAGTACCAAATATGATTCATTAGTACATCGCGGTACTATACTAGTATACCGTACAACCCTAATTGCTACATACAAACCCGGTTTCCATATGAGTTGGGAAATTGTGTTAGATGTAAATATAAACGGAATACAATGATTTGCAAGTCCTTTTCAACCCATATTCAATTGAATGCACTACAAAGACAACATATTTGATGTTCAAACTCATAAACTTTATTTTTTTGTTTGCAAATAATAATTAACTCAGAATTTCATGGCTGCAACACGTGCCAAAGTAGTTGGGAAAGGGCATGTTCACCACTGTGTTACATGGCCTTTCCTTTTAACAACACTCAGTAAACGTTTGGGAACTGAGGAGACACATTTTTTAAGCTTCTCAGGTGGAATTCTTTCCCATTCTTGCTTGATGTACAGCTTAAGTTGTTCAACAGTCCGGGGGTCACCATTGTGGTATTTTAGGCTTCATAATGCGCCACACATTCTCAATGGGAGACAGGTCTGGACTACAGGCAGGCCAGTCTAGTACCTGCACTCTTTTACTATGAAGCCACATTGATGTAAGACGTGGCTTGGCATTGTCTTGCTGAAATAAGCAGGGGCGTCCATGGTAATGTTGCTTGGATGGCAACATGTGTTGCTCCAAAACCTGTATGTACCTTTCAGCATTAATGGCGCCTTCACAGATGTGTAAGTTACCCATGTCTTGGGCACTAATACACCTCCATACCATCACAGATGCTGGCTTTTCAACTTTGCGCCTATAACAATCTGGATGGTTCATTTCCTCTTTGGTCCGGAGGACACAACGTCCAGTTTCCAAAAACAATTTGAAATGTGGACTCGTCAGACAACAGAACACTTTTCCACTCTGTATCAGTCCATCTTGGATGAGCTCAGGTCCAGCAAAGCAGACTGCGTTTCTGGGTGTTGTTGATAAACGGTTTTCGCCTTGCATAGGAGAGTTTTAACTTGCACTTACAGATGTAGCGACCAACTGTAGTTACTGACAGTGGGTTTCTGAAGTGTTCCTGAGCCCATGTGGTGATATCCTTTACACACTGATGTCACTTGTTGATGCAGTACAGCCTGAGGGATCGAAGGTCACGGGCTTAGCTGCTTACGTGCAGTGATTTCTCCACATTCTCTGAACCCTTTGATGACATTACGGACCGTAGATGGTAAAATCCCTAAATTCCTTGCAATAGCTGGTTGAGAAAGGTTTTTCTTAAACTGTTCAACAATTTGCTCACGCATTTGTTGACAAAGTGGTGACCCTCGCCCCATCCTTGTTTGTGAATGACTGAGCATTTCATGGAATCTACTTTTATACACAATCATGGCACCCACCTGTTCCCAATTTGCCTGTTCACCTGTGGGATGTTCCAAATAAGTGTTTGATGAGCATTCCTCAACTTTATCAGTATTTATTGCCACCTTTCCCAACTTCTTTGTCACGTGTTGCTGGCATCAAATTCTAAAGTTAATGATTATTTGCAAAAAAAAAAATATTTTATCAGTTTGAACATCAAATATGTTGTCTTTGTAGCATATTCAACTGAATATGGGTTGAAAATGATTTGCAAATCATTGTATTCCGTTTGTATTTACATCTAACACAATTTCCCAACTCATATGGAAACGGGGTTTGTATTTTAATGTATTTTATTTTTGGATTTGAATCTCATAAGCAGCTGCATCCCATGTTGTCAGTTGTCAATATATTCTTATATCCTGTATATTTTCCACACAATGTGAGGGGGTTAATCTGAGAGGTGTGTATCATGTGTTATTAATTTGTCTTGCTGTCAGTCGAAACACACTCATGGCTGTATTTATTTGGGCGCCCTCTCAGGCGCCATTAGGGCATCAGGTTATTGCTTTTTGATTGTATTTATTCTCCCTTCTGCCTTTCATATGCGCTATCTTCAGCAAACAATATTACCCGGAAATGCACTTCCCCGCCGCCGTTGTCACAATCTGACTGATTGATTTGTGAATAAATAAATAAATATTAGTTTATTGCTTTTCCCTGTTGGTTTTCTGCGGTAGAAGATATCCGAAATGTGATTAAGTTTATCATCCTACTGTGCATGAACATAAATAAACAATGAAAATAATGATATTGTGTCATATCCTAAATTAGTAATGTCAGTTTATGAACACGGCAACATAACATCTTAAAGTCAAACGGTCATCCGGCGGACAATTGCAACCGTTAAAAAGTACCTCTTTCACAGAATCTACAGTCAGACCATTTTGATAAGGATATCATACTTACAAGAACCTGTATTGTCAGCAGAAAGCCTGCTGGCAGACATTATGGAGGTGTTAATAACACTTCTTAACACAATCCTGTCTCTTACCCAAGTCTTGGGGTTGTGCCCAGATAAAAGCTTGTGAAGGACATAATGTCATGGCTGTCTTGAGTTTTATTTATTTTTTTGTGCGAGGGATTGGAGCACATACTTGTCCGTCACAAAAAACATTCATGAAGTTTGGTTCTTTTATGAATTTATTATGGGTCTACTGAAAATGTGACCAAATCTGCTGGGTCAAAAGTATACATACAGCAATGTTAATATTTGGTTACATGTCCCTTGGCAAGTTTCACTGCAATAAGGCACTTTTGGTAGCCATCCACAAGCTTCTGGCAGGCTTCTGGTTGAATTTTTGACCACTCCTCTTGACAAAATTGTTGCAGTTCAGTTTCATTTGTTGGTTTTCTGACATGGACTTGTTTCTTCAGCATTGTCCACACGTTTAAGTCAGGACATTGGAAAGGTCATTTTAAAACCTTAATTCTAGCCTGATTTAGCCATTCCTTTACCACTTTTGACATGTGTTTAGGGTCATTGTCCTGTTGGAACACCCAACTGCGCCCAAGACTCAACCTCCGGGCTGATGATTGTAGGTTGTCCTGAAGAATTTGGAGGTAATCCTCCTTTTTCATTGTCCCATTTACTCTCTGTAAAACACCAGTTCCATTGGCAGCAAAACAGGCCAAGAGCATAATACTACCACCACCATGCTTGACGGTATGCATGGTGTTTCTGGGATTAAAGGCCTCACCTTTTCTCCTCCAAACATACACTGCAAAAAGTCAGTGTTCAAAAACAAGAATACAAAATACAAAAAGTGGGGGTATTTTATTTGAACTAAGCAAAATTATCTGCCAATAGAACAAGAAAATTTGGCTTGTCAAGTCTTTCCAAAACAAGTAAAATTAGCTAACCTCAATGAACCCAAAAATGCCTTAAAATAAGAATATTCTCACTAATAACAACTGTACTACTATATGAGTACGTATTTTCTATTGTTTCATTGAAAATAAAACAGCAAAGTCCATTTGGCTGTCATCTGTTTTAATATGAGACACAATTGGGTCAAAGTCATGATTTTTTTTTTCATGCTTGAAATAAGAAACTATTACTTTAAAAAAGTAGTTTTATACTTGTGAGTGTTGCTGACACAGCTTTGCATCAGTTGATATTCTAGTTTCAAGCATGTTTTACTCAATATAGTTCATAAAATCTCAGCAACAAGCTGTAATGTCTTACGGAGATAATTTGGGACCAAAACCCTTAAAACAAGTAAAACACTCTAACATAAAATCTGCATAGTGAGAAGAATTATCTTATCAGACAGAAAATAAGCAAATATCACCCTTATTTGATATATTTAATCTTACTTAGATTTCAGTTTTTGCAGTGTATTGTTGGGTATTGTGGCCAAACGGCTCATTTTTTGTTTCATCTGACCACAGAACTTTTCCTCCAGAAGGTCTTATCTTTGTCCATGGTCACATTTTCAGTAAACTCATAATAAATTCATAAAAAAAAAAAACATCATGAATGTTTTTTGTGACCAACAAGTATATGCTCCAATCACTCTATCACAAAAAAGTAAGAGTTGTAGAAATTATTGGAAACTCAAGACAGCCATGACATTATGTTCTGTACAAGTGTATGTAAACTTTTGACCACGACTCTACCTGTCGAAACATGATAAAAGGCACTCAATGTAAACGTTACACAGGTGTATGTCGTCCTGCCCATTTCTATACCTTGTCCTATAATGTGTACTCCCAGGTTGCAAAAAACGTCCTCAGCTCCAACCCGAAGCCGTTCAGACGTTAATGCCTGCTGACTTGTGGCTTTGATTGACATTGCCGACTTAACTGGAGGCATAAATCCAAAGCCACAGGGCTGACTATCGGCTGTAAACAGCAATAAATAAACAGTGATAAACTCATCATTGTACCTGAAGCCTTGTCGCTCGGCAGTAGTCCTTGCAAGTTAGAAAATAAAATAAAATCTTGCAGTCACTTAATTTAAGTGCCGCCATAAGATCCACTGGCCTCTTGGCTTATTGTCACCTTTAGGGAACAGTAATAATGTGCCAGGAAGGAGCGGCAATCTTTGTTTTAAATGTATTTACACTCCTAAGCACGCACTTCTTCACGTTTAATTAAGTGTTGTTCCTGTGTGTGCATGATTCGCATGTGGAGTGCTCTGGTGCTGCCAAGTCCACATGATCATATGCGAGGAATAAAATATGTTTTTACAGGTGAAGTAATTTAAGGATCTGGCAGACACAAAAAAGCAGTAATCTTGAATTTTGCTGAGCTGAAGAACTATCAGGACGATTTCATTGAATTAAACAATGTTCCAGACTTGTTCAAGGCCAGATGTGCTGGACATTGCTGCAGAGGAAGTACTACAATGTCCGAGTCTGACTCACACATCATTTAAATGACGGTGGATGAAATACAATACATTTTTTAACAACGAGTGAGGTTGGGTGTAAATCACAGGCAAAAAAATTCAAAAGGTACAAATCAACCCAATAGTGTTTTCTGCATGGACGACCTCATCATAAAGCCCTTCTGGCTACAAACTGTCAGTGTTTTTATGCTGGACTTTTTTCCATGATGAAACCCATACTCATTATTTTTGCCTATTGTCAAGTCATTATTGAGCAAATTATTCTGTTGCACTTTTCAGATTGTCTTTCATGGGGCAAATTGGAATGGTTGTGATGACTGCAGAGGCTGTCGAACGAAAGACACATTCCCATTGAATGTAGTCAAATGTGTGTACACTGCGTGTATACTGCTTTCCATAAATCCTCATCATTGTCAGCGGCACTCTAAAAAGGCTTGACAACAAAGTGTGCAATGTATCAGTGCCCTAGAAAATGAAACATGTGACTCAAGGGCAAGGTAGGTTTAGATATCGGGAGGGCCAATTTGTTCCTACCAACAGTTCCACCATCATAACTGTCACTAGTCGTAAATAGCACACATCACACATAACTCCTCTCTTAGCAGATGAATGAGCATATCCCCACAGAAAAGACAACGTTTGGTCAATTCATAGTAACAGCATAGGATGCCATCAGCACCTTATTTTATTTGACACTTTAACATACAAGTATTGACCCATAAAGAAGAATGAACCTTCCGCTCTTTATCATCTGATTAATTGCTCAGTGTAATACTATCAATGCTTTGGGTGCTGCCCTAATGCCTGCAGTGCCAGAAATATTCTCAGAGGCAAATAGGGTCAGGTAGCAATTTTAAAGCTTCCCAGAACAACTGTATTGGGATGATTTTTTTTCTCCTTTTCTGACTTGTAAATGTTACAATGTTACATAATCATGTTAAATAAAGCCAAAGCATCAAATCAGCACAAAACTGTTCCAGATTAGACAAACAAACAGTGTTCAGGGTTACAGAACAGAAACGTTGATGGGTCGCCACAAGGCACCCTGTAAAAGATGGGAAAAAGGTAAACGCTGGGGGAGGATGAGTAAAAAAATACAATCTAGACTGGGCTCCTAAGGGGGCCCAGTCTGGAGTGGGAAAAAAACTCATATTACAACATACATCTCGAGACTTGCAACAGAGGGGAGGAAGTGGGGGCTACGGTGGCTGGCTGCCGCTCTTCAGGCGCTGCCCAGCCGTCAATCCCCCCCTAAGGGATTCGTGTAAAGGGCGTTGGATGGGGTGTGGGGTATGTGTGTGTGGCGTATATTTTTTGTGGATCCATGTGTGTGTGTAAGCCTGCCGCGTGTCTCTGTTCCGCGGCCTTGGTGTTCTTGCCAGTCAGTCGAAAGTCAACAACAACAGGTACATGTCCATGAGAGACAAGAAGGGAGTTTGTTGTGTCTTCGCCGCACTGTCCTTCATGCATTTTGGTGTAAGCTTGCATGCAGTTTTGGATGCCTCTGCACACTAAAAAATGTTGGGTAAAAAAAATAACCCAGTTTTAACCCAACTGCTGGTTCAGAAAAGGACAAACCCCTTATTTGAGTTATTTTAACTCAACATTTTGGATAAATGTTTTCAACCCAACTTTTGCGTTGAATTATTGAACCAAAAAGTTGAGTTATGATAATCTAATGTTGGGTTATTCCCAACCAAACTATTGGGTTGAATTATTTAACCCAAAAGTTGAGTTATGTTACGTCAGTGTTGGTTGATTCATAACCCAAATATTGGGTTTAATTTATTTAGCTCAAAAGCTGAGTTATGCTCACTACAATGTTGAGTTATTCACAACCCAACTATTGGGTTGCGCAATTTAGCACTATTTGACCCAATACTTTGTTAAAAATTATACATTTTACTGCTGGTTTGTACTACTCCTTCCTAACTACTGATCAAAATGATTTGTATTCCATTAAAATATACTCAAAAGCAAGATATGAGTGACATTTCTTACAAGAATTGCCATGTATGGTCATAGTAGTCCTATACAGCATGCTCACATATTTTCATGTTCATAAGATGTGTGATTGTAAATAATATTAATGAGATTAATCCATTATAAAATTGGGTTATCAAAATAACCCAGCATTTTTTAGTGTTTGCCCACGGGGTTTTGCAGTCTTGCTACGTTGTGACATCACAGTGAGGTAGACATACTAATTTGGACATAAAGGAAATGCACAAACCACACGCTAAAATTGCATGGGATGGGCGTGGTGCAGGTAATCTACTAGAACTGGCAACATTATTTAAATGAGGTGTTTGCATGTGCATGGCTTTCACCATGGAGACACTCATCAACCTCCACCTCTATGTTATGGTGCACCTATCTGTGGTGTTTTGCTATGTTTTGAAACATGTAGCTCAGACAAATATAACATGTATCACTTTTTCTGAGCATTTCAGAAGCAATTGGACCTACTTTGTAGCACAAGCTATGAGCGTGCACTGGAATGACGCATGCAAAAAAATGCGTATTGCAGTAAGTTTTTTTTTCCATATAGGAGGTATATCAATAATATCTCCTATGAACAAAGGAACACCATTAAAAACAAACGCCAGCAGACACTGAAACGCACTAATTTAATTTGTTTTAGTCAGTTCCTTAAGTCATCCAGCAGCTATTAAATTATACAATGATATTGTTAAAGAGTTAATATGTCTATTACTTTTTATTTAGGACAGTCCAAATACTGTATGTTGGCACACACACGTAGGACGGAGGATTCTATGTCAAATTGTCTGTCTTTGCAGCACAATTTCCTTTATCTCACAGCCATTGCATAACTGTGTCAGTTTTAAACGAGCTAAATAGATGCAAAAACAGCTAGAACAGTTCTAAATTTGATAAATCACATTAAGGGGGCTAAAGGATTATATTTGCAACTCAACCTTTCAGTGTTATGGGACTTCTAATAATCAGCATATATTCTGCATATACATGAAGACAGGCCATTTAGCGCAAATGGATTAATAAATAAATACACAGAGGACATAAGTAAAGGAAATTAAATGAGCTCAAATATACCTACAAACGAGGCATAATGATGTAATTTGTACGTACAGCTAGCCTAAATAGCATTTTAGCATCGATTAGCTTGCAGTCATGCACTGACCAAATATGCCTGATTAGCACTCCACACAAGTCAATAACATCAACAAAGCTCACCTTTGTGTATTCACGCACAGCATAAAACGTTTGGTGGACAAAATGATAACAAAGGAGTGCTATAAAACACATCTTTCTGGGGCAGCATCGGAGAAAGTTGTATATGTAAACAAACTACGGTGAGTTCAAGGACCGCCAAAATTAGTAGGACAAAACGGCGCTCTCCAAATACTCATCAGTGAAGCATGTTTTATACAAACAGAGGGATTGCTAACAATTAGGAAGGTCTGTGTCATGTTTGTCCCTCTAAAGAAACCATACTATTTTCATACATTTTCGAAAAAGCTCTACGGCGGTGTTAAAGAACCGCATGCGGCTCTAGAGGGACGGGTTGCAGACACCCGCTCCAGTAGATCAGGCCCTAAGTATAGGCCACCGGCCAGAGAGGAGGACCCCCCAACCCCCCTCTAAGATAAAGTAGTATTTCCATCTGATCCAGGCATGCTCACAATAACACTGATGTGCGACATGCAGTGACATAAATCCTGTTAAAAAGCAGTTTTTTTTTTTAAATGTAGCTTTGCATCGATCGGAGAGTATAAAGGGCTACCTTAATGATGTGGCTGGGCGAGGCTATATATTGTTTATCAAGTTTATTTTCGACCTTGTCTGTGGTGACGACTTTAAAATATACCTCTTAGAGTGTGCATTTTCAAAAGATAAAAAGAGGGTTCCTTTTCAAAAAATACTTTAAGAGAGGGTGAGGTGTGGTTTCATTTGCAATCTGGGAATGCCTCCACAAGTAGGTTATAAATCTGACTGTGGAGCTAAATTTACACCAAAGCATATCCAATGCATATGTTCTAGACCACAATTAAGTGTTTCAAATGTAGATTCAGTCATTATAGGTCCCATATAATGATTATTGTGTCCTTGACTAATGTGGTTGTTTTCCTACTTCATTGTTTTTTTGTTGATTTTATTTGCTCCGTTTTTCCCCTCCAACTGCTCCTGTACATGTGCAAGGTGCAATGCCTTCAGCATGGATGAATGCATTGGTCAATAGCTACCTGACATGGAATGGGGAGCAAACAAGGACTACCTAGAAGCAGGGCGAAGGCAAAAATGCTAGAAGGGAAGTGAAGCGAAGCGTAAATCTGAAAAAACATGGGAGGCAGCAATTTGCCATTTTTGCACGGCAACCAAGTTTCAACCTCTAGTCATTTCGTTCTTTTTGCACCTTTCTTCAGCCTTGTATTTGCATGTTTGTGTTCTATTTCTGCTTTACTTATGAGTACCATTTTATTGATTTGAATGTTTTGCATTGCAAGCATGGACTGACAGCTGTGTCAGACAATCAACTGCTGCAGGTTGGCCATACCAAACCAATGATCATTGAGCTGGGTTCCTTCCATGGACATAAAAGGAGTATCCGGTTCACTCGGGTTAAGCCTAATAACTACACAAATGGCGTGTCACTGACTATTGTTAGAGCATGTGACAAAATAAAATGAATATTATTGAGATTTACCTTCGTTCCACTCGTTAACTGCCTCCTTTATTTGACATTTAACCTCAAACAAGGAGGTTGCCGAGTCCCAATAAGCACCTTCGAAGTCTGGCTGGATACTGAATATATTCCTCTGTAAATACGTTTAATAGAGTCTGTCCTTTTCTGGTATTGAAATGCAGCATGTAAAAACAGCATTGAACTGCAAACTAGTTTAGCAGTATGGCCGAGTAAATCATTGCAAGATTGTTCCACTAATCAGCATTGTATTGTTCTCTGCGTTTTCAAGTATGTTTCTAAGAGAAATGCACAAGAAATAACCAAAATTGTCCCGACTCCCCGCATACTCTAATGGCTGATGGAATTTTGAATACAAAGATTTAGAAACACCCCAGCTGTGTTAAACCAGTCAGCAATCAACAGCGCAGCCCTCCCCTCAATCATTCATGCCAGAACCTTCCAAAGTCCCATGTAGAAACTAGAGACCAAAATATTTCTTGGTGGACCTTTATTTACACGGGTAGTTTTTGGTGGAAACAGTTGGTGCTATTTCATTTACCAGGGTAAATTGGAAAGTTCCTGTAAACGGTGGGAAATGGCTGTATATGTTGCTAACAGCAGACACATTATGTTACGCATGGGTCAAATTAATATAAGAAATTAATTTCCATTAATTATACATTGTTCTCTTAAAAAGCATGCACCATGATTCGTATGGGTTAGCAACCAGCAACTGTTTAGCGCCGCCCTAGTGGCTCTCTGAACCTCTTTCAGAGATGTGTGAAAATCGAAAAAGATGGAAAAAATATATATATTTTTTGTTTTAATATATTTTCTGTAGGAGAACAAACATGACACAAACCTTCCTAATTGTTAGAAATCCCACTGTTTATATTAAACATGCTTCACTGATGTGGTAGCACTGTTGTGTCCTACTAATTTCAGTGGTCCTTGAACTCATCATAGTTTGTTTGCATATACAAGTTTCTCCGATGCTGCCACAGAAAAATGTGTTTTATGCCACTCCTCTTTTGTCTCATTTTGTCCACCAAACGTTTTATGCTGTGCGTGAATGCACAAAAGTGAGCTTTGTTGATTTTATTGATTTGCTGGAGTGTTTATCAGGCATATTTGGTCAATCCATGACTGCAAGCTAAACAATGCTAACATGCTATTTAGGCTAGCTGTATGTACATATTGCATCATTATGCCTCGTTTGTAGGTACATTTGAGCTCATTTAATTTCCTTTACTTATGTCCTCTGTGTATTTAATTTATATTTGCATGTCTCATGACACATTATCTGTATGTAATATTGGCTGCATTTCTGATAGTTGTTTGTGTGCCATGTTGTTCCAGACCACAGCAAACGTTACCCAGCTTTCATAGATTAAATCTATTAAAAGAAGACAGCCTGCCGTTTCCTTTAACTTGGACACACACGTCTATACATTTGGCCATTCTAAGCCAGCAATTTCCAGAAGTTATCTCATCCTGTGAGAAGCCTCCATTTTACTAATGATTTCCAATGTTGCAAAAATGTGTAGAATAAAAATAAAAATACAACATTTCAGTCAACGAAGATTTGCTTCAGCCTTTGATAGTAGGTTAATATAGCTAATTTAGACACATCTGTGTATCTGTGTTGGCCCTGCGATGAGGTGGCGACTTGTCCAGGGGTGTACTCCGCCTTCCGCCCGAATGCAGCTGAGATAGGCTCCAGCGACCCCAAAAGGGACAAGCGGTAGAAAATGGATGGATGGAAATGTTGCCTTCATTATAACACTTATAAGACTTAATTTTTTGCGGCTCCAGACAGATTTTTTTGTTGGTATTTTTGGTCCAATATGGCTCTTTCAACATTTTGGGTTGCCGACCCCCTGATATGGGTGAATAGATAATTATCAGCATCCCAATTGAAATGCATGCAAACAAGAGGTCTTGTAGAGGAGCAACATGTTCTCTCAAATTTGCTGTTCAAATAATTCATGAACACACTTTTAATCTTCCGATTGGGACTGCGCCGCCAGAGGAAAGAAAACCGCAAAACCCCACCGTTGCATTGTGGGTATAAAAAAAAAAAATCAGGGCAGGTCAGTGCTTGTTCACATGTGGTCGACATGACTTTGATCACACCGCCTTGTGTTTCTTCTCCTTACATTAGTGAGCCCAGAGTGCACTGGAAATATGTGAGAGTATGCCGGGTGAATCGCTGCAAGCATTTGTTTGCCTCACAGTAGCAGGGAAGGGAGAACTATTCAGCATGCAGGCCACAGAATGAGCAGACCATTTAATTGTTCCGTCTGCAAGTTTAGTGTATGTGTGTGCTGCTCTTTTAAGTAGGCGTAATTCAACTGTCATGCTCAGTGTTAATGGTTAATGTCAGGGAGGTATTTTAATTATTTATTATTCCTCCTGTTGTGATCATCTAGTAATTTATTGGGCTTGTCACCGGACAGTGGATGGTTTGAGAGGGGCCAGACCGAGAGGAAGGAAGAAAAAATATGAAAGAAAAAGTAAAACAAATGACAGTTTCGAGCACCGAGTTGGAGGCGCTCAGAGTAGACATGGACCAACACAGGAGTAACATTACTAATGTAATATTCAAATCCTAAAACCAGTGAAGTTGGCACGTTGTGTAATTCGTGAATAAAAACATAATACAATGATTTGCAAATCCTTTTCAACTTTATGTTCAATTGAATAGACTGCAAAGACAAGATACTTAATGTTCGAACTGAGAAACTTTATTTATTTTTTGCAAATAATCATTAACTTAGAATTTAATGGCAGCAACACATTGCAAAAAAGTTGGCACAGGGGCATTTTTACCACTGTGTTACATGGCCTTTCCTTTTAACAACACTCAGTAAAGGTTTGGGAACTGAGTAGACCAATTTTTGAAGCTTTTCAGGTGGAATTATTTCCCATTCTTGCTTGATGTACAGCTTAAGTTGTTCAACAGTCCGGGGGTCTCCGTTGTGGTATTTTAGGCTTCATAATGCGCCACACATTTTCAATGGGAGACAGGTCTGGACTACAGGCAGGCCAGTCTATTACCCGCTCTCTTTTACTATGAAGCCACACTGTTGTAACACGTGGCTTGGCATTGTCTTGCTGAAATAAGCAGGGGCGTCCATGATAACGTTGCTTGGATGGCAACATATGTTGCTTCAAAACCTGTATGTACCTTTCAGCATTAATGGTGCCTTCACATATGTGTAAGTTACCCATGCCTTGGGCACTAATACACCCCCATACCACCACAGATGCTGGCTTTTGAACTTTGCGCCTATAACAATCTGGATGGTTCTTTTCCTCTTTGTTCCGGTGGACACGACGTCCACAGTTTACAAAAACAATTTGAAGTGTGAACTCGTCAGACCACAGAACACTTTTCCACTTTGCATCAGTCCATCTTAGATGAGCTCCGGCCCAGCAAAGCCGGTGGCATTTCTGGGTGTTGTTGATATATGGCTTTTGCTTTGCATAGTAGAGTTTTATCTGGTACTTACAGATGTAGCGACAAACTGTAGTTACTGACAGTGGTATTCCCGAGCCCATGTGGTGATATCCTTTACACACTGATGTTGCTTTTTGATGCAGTACCGCCTGAGGGATCGAAGTTATGTAATATCGCTTACATGCAGTGATTTCTCCAGATTCTCTGAATCTTTTGATGATATTACGGACCGTAAATGGTGAAATCTCTAAATTCCTTGCAATAGCAAGTTGAGAAATGTTGTTCTTAAACTGTTCGACGATTTGCTCACACATTTGTTCACAAAGTGGTGACCCTCGCCCCATCTTTCTTTGTGAATGGCTGAGTATTTCATGGAAGCTGCTTTTATACCCAATCACGGCACCCACCTGTTCCCAATTAGCCTGTTCACCTGTGGGATGTTCCGAATAAATGTTTGATGACCATCCCTCAACTTTCTCAGTCTTTTTTGTAACTTGTGCCAGCTTTTTTGAAACATGTTGCAGGCATCAAATTCCAAATGAGCTAATATTTGCAAAAAATAACAACGTTTTCCTGTTCGAACGTTAAGTATCTTGTCTTTGCAGTCTATTCAATTGAATATAGGTTGAAAAGGGTTTGTTAATCATTGTATTCTGTTTTTATTTATGATTTACACAACGTGCCTGGTTTTGGGTTTTTGTAAATGAAATGTTTAGGCATATCACACAAATGACAACATCAGTATCACACGAAAATACACTCATCTTAATGCAAATTTAGCGGGGCACCACTGCAACAGCGGAACAAGAAACTGTTCACTCTCACCACCCCCTAAGGAATAGAGACCTATTGTCACTTAACCCCTGGTAACTATCTTCCCATCAAAATTCCCCCCCCAAAAAAAGAAAATTGAAGCTAAGCGAGTATCACCAAGGGCAAGGAGGGTCTTTCCAAGTAGATAAATAATGTACTGGAATCGTTGTTAGAATTCGTGGCATGTGCCGCTGGATCAAATGGTATCAATTTTATCATGGTTGCTGGAGGAAGTTCATATCAGGTTCAGCAATCTAATAGGTGTGATTAGATTCTCTTAGCATGGCTGTGGCGAGGTTGGAGGAGCTGTAAGGGCTTTGTTTGGGTGCAGGTAGAGTAGCGATCACAGGATACCCTGCCTTCCAGTAGATACATGTACAGTGCAGGTTGGACGTGAGGGCATCTAATGGAAAACTGCATACGGAGTGTAGAGGGGCAGCCATACTCAAGTCATCTCTCGATTGGAGTTGAGGGGGGTCAAAGCGCTGATTGACATTGACAAAGGGCGTCTTCTTTGGAGACATGCCTTGAATCTTTAGGGAGCCATTCACATTTGTTGCCTAAATGCATTCAACCTAAATTACATATTACATATTCTGGTCCATTTGACTGCTGTCCTGTGGTCTTTACAAAGGACGAGGGTTGTACGGTATACCGGTATTGGTATAGTACCGCGATACTAATGAATCATATTCGGTACTATACCGCCTCTAAAAAGTACCGGTCCCCCTCCACCCCTCCATTGTCATTACGTCAAGACATTGCTGGTTTACGAGCAGAGGAGCATATTCGGCAGTGGACAATCACGGAGTACTTACAAGCAGACACAGTGTGTAGACAGAAAAGGGAGAACGGACGCATTTTGGCTTAAAAACTAAGGATAAAGGTGAAGTTATAACACTGAAACGCCCTCAGGAAGAGGTGCTTTAAGACATGGCTAGCTAGCTAGCGGCTAACGTCAGTCGGCAGTGTTTTAGCTACTTCTAAATCACTAATCCTCGCCTCCATGGGGACAAATAAAGTACGTTTCTTACAAGTATCATCCCTGCAGGACGAGGAATAGCTAAACATGCTTCACTACACACCGTAGCTCACTGGCGTCAAAATGTAAACAAACGCCATTGGTGGATCTACACCTGACATCCACTGTAATGATACCAAGTACAGTAGCGTATCTAGTCGATACTACTATGATTACATCAATATTCTTCAGCATCACAAAATCTTTTTTCCTTTTTTTTAAATTCATATTGTGTTTATAAACTCGGGAAATATGTCCCTGGACACTTGAAGACTTTGAATATGACCAATGTATGATCCTGTAACTACTTGGTATCGGATTGATACCCAAATTTGTGGTATCATCCAAAACCAATGTAAAGTATCAAACAACAGAAGAATAAGTGATTATTACATTTTAACAGAAGTGTAGATAGAACATGTTAAAAAAGAAAGTAAGCAGATATTAACAGTAAATGAACAAGTAGATTAATAATTCATTTTCTACCGCTTGTCCTTCATAATTTAGACAAACTAATAGACTGGAAAATGACACAATATGTTACTGCATATGTCAGCAGCTAAATTAGGAGCCTTTGTTTGCTTACTTACTACTAAAAGACAAGTTGTCTTGTATGTTCACTATTTTATTTATGGACTAAATTGCAATAAGAAACATATGTTTAATGTACCGTAAGGTTTTTTGGTAAAATAAAGCCAATAATGCCATTTTTGTGGTCCCCTTTATTTAAAAAGTATTAAAGCATTTTGGTATATATATATATATAAATATTGGAATCGGGACAACACTACAAAGGACAAACCAAAACCTGCTTAAACTGAAACACTTTTCAAGCCAACTCTACCGTGATGTAAGTTGTATTGTTGACATCTAGTGGCGCAGCCTTATTACAGTCCATGTAATAGTTTTCCCTCAATCCCATTTGTTCGTACCGTTGTGTGGCAGTGAATCTTGTTGGCCTTTCAGCGTGCACATAACTTTACGCATCTACAGTGTTATCAGTCAGCGGGTTCCTGGTGATGAGGCCGCACTAAATGTGACATTTGCGTTCACTGATGAGCTTGCAAATCAGGGCTTTACTGCCATCACTGTGCAGGGTGGATGCATATTCATTTATTTATACTCCTAGATTGCGTCCATCTACTAGAGCATTATAAATCTTCCCCTCCCTCATCAATAGGCAATCCGCTAATGCATGCCACAGATCCATTCTTGACTAGCAGAGCTCCTCATCTGCAACACAGATACATACTATTGTACTAGCCCCTCCTAAATATATGTGTGGCAAGGAATAGGATCATGGAAAGAAGAGCTCGATAACGCCACCCGAGGGTGGGGGGGGGGGGGTAATTTCACCCTCCGAGGGATAAACTAGTTCTCGGAACCTACTTATTCAAAGACACATGTGTTCAGTGAACAGTGGGGCTTTTTTATTTTATTGTTTTAAAAGAGACATATACTCTAAAATAATAGCTGGAACAGACAATTCAGAATAAACACAAGTGGGGGCAGCTGATAAGTCGGGGGTGGAGCTTACCACGGCGACAGGGCAACCAGGGAGAAAATATCCAAACAATACCCTGCCAGTGAATAAAACAAAATTATTTGTGAGAAACACTACCAGCAGGAAAAAGGAACTGCCACTCGTTTCGGCTTACAGCACACACACACAAGGAAATGTTAAAAGGGAATTGCAATTATTTTGGAATTTTGCCTATTGTTAGTAAGTTTAGTCCAGTAGTTCTTAACCTTGTTGGAGGTAGCGAACCCCACCAGTTTCATATGCACATTAACCGAACCCTCCTTTTTTTCAAATTCAAGACAAAGTTATTATATGTTTTTGAAAACACTTTAGTATGGGGAACATATTCTAAGCAACAAAGACTTAATTTAGAGTTTTTTGGTTAGGGTTAGAGGGTTAGGGCCAGGGTTAGGGTTATAATAAGGCCATGCCGAATAAGGCATTAATAAGTACTTAATAATGACTAGTTAAGAGCCAATATGTTACTAATTTGCAAGTTAATAAGCAACTAATTAATGGTGAATCTGTTCCCCATACTTAAGTGTTAAGTGTTACCATGTTTTCTTTACTGGTGCACAAAATGAACCGTGCATGAACATCACCTTGTTCAAACAACAAAACCAACAGTGCATAAACTCACAACAAATTACACACCTGCAAATCAGTGTGATTTCTGCTGTTGCCGTATCCGTAATACGCCGATAGGGAAAAGTTTTTATTTACACGATGCGTCGGGTGTGTTTTGACCTCCGCCGAACCCTTGAGGCCGACTCACCGAACCCCTAGGGTTCGATCGAACCCAGGTTAAGAACCACTGCTTTAGTCTTTATTTGAATGGACAATGCACAGAAACATGAAGCTCAAAGACAGATGTGTTCTGCACCAGATTACAGCTAAATAGCTCATTTCCATCTGCAGTCCCTCGCTCCCTAAATTAAAGAGATACAACGATCATGCATTAAAATTATAACAATAAAATTATACGATAGCATGTAATCAAATCAAGAAAAGCCATAAAATGCCATTTCATTGATACATACTTAGTATACATAAGAACCACACCTCATTTACATCATCACACATAGACAATACATGTTCTTGTTCACAATCATTGTGAAACACATGACGATTTTTTTTGTTTTTTTATGTATTCTAACTCGTAAATAAAAGTCCACTTACAGCGGAACCGATATGATGTCCTATATTCCACCCATAAAACCCCCCAAAAAACATCCAAACAACACCAAAAATACTCCATTTGCATTTAATGACTTGAATATTAACCAAGTATTAGTGATATTGTTATTATAAGCGTTAACACAGATAAAGTTTTTATAGCGGCGCCGTGATCACGAGCTGGTTGACATGATCGACTGATCAGCTGCTTCTTCATTTCCTTGCTCGTCAAACTTTATTCTAGATCATAAATCATGCCTCTCACCTGGATAGTAGAAGGACGAGAATGTATTCCGACATGTTGGTACACTTTGGACAGCCAATTTAGACCCGGGATAGGCGAGAACGACACAAAATGACGCTCGCTTCTACCCCCCTTTTCTTCGCGAGGATTATGAGTCAGTCTATATCTTAAAGAGAATATATGAACATCCGAGCAGTCTGCATCCTAATGACAGCAGACCTTGTACAGTAAGTGATGTTTTATTATGCTTGTTCGGCTCTCAGGAAGTCTGCAGTGAGTTGTAATCAGTGATGCAGTGGGGGAAAAAGTGATAGTCGTGATGCATTTTTTAAATCAATGCACCGCGCTTGCTGTTTCATTCTTCATCACTGATTATAATGGGTTATACTTGTATAGCGCGTTTCTACCTTCAAGGTACTCAAAGCGCTTAGACACTACTTCCACATCCCATTCACACACACACATTCACACACTCATAGCGGGAGCTGCCATGCAAAGCCCTAACCACGACCCATCAGGAGCAAGGGTGAAGTGTCTTGCTCAAGGACACAACGGCTGTGACGAGGTTGGTAGAAGGTGGGGATCGAACCAGGAACCCTCAGGTTGCTGGCACGGCCACTCTCCCAACTGCACCATTAAAGATTTTATGAGAGCCAACAAACATAACATAATATGCTGTCATTAGGATGTCGACCGCTCGGACGTTCATATAAACCCATTTAGATGAATAATGACTATAGTCCTCACCAGAATACTCACTAAGAAAGGGGCGGGGGGGGGGGGGGGGGGGCTAAGCGTCTCTTTATGTCGTTATTGCCATTTATGGGTCCTAAATGCCTGTCCAAGTGTACCAACTTGTCGGAATATATCCTCAGCCTTCTTCTGTCCAGGTGAGATGCATGATTTATGATCTACAATAAACTTCCAGGGAGCAAGGAAGAGAAGAAACGCCTCATCAGTCGATCATGTCAAAATTGTACACAGACTTGTGATCACGGTGCCGCTATAAATAGTTTGTCTGTGTTAGCGCTTATAATAACAATATCACTAATACTTGGTTAATGTTCAAGTCATGAAATGTAAATGGAGTATTGTTAGTGGTCTTTGAATGGTTATTTATTGGATTTTGTGCGCAAACTGGAGGACCTCTTATTGGCTCCTCTGTAAGCGGACTTGTTTTTACAAGTTTGAATGCTTAAAAAAATCCATCCGTCATTCTATCTTTCATAGGGATTTTACTGTATTGAAGTCATTTGTGTAGTGTTTTAGTTCTTGTCTTGCGCTCCTATTTTAGTGGCTTTTTCTCTTGTTTTGGTATTTTCCTGTAGCAGTTTCATGTCTTCCTTTGAGCAATATTTCCCGCATCTCCGTTGTTTTAGCAATCAAGAATATTTCAGTTGTTTTTATCCTTCTTTGTGGGGAAACTGTTGATTGTCATGTCATGTTTTGATGTACATTGTGGACGCCGTCTTTGCTCCACAGTAAGTCTTTGCTGTTGTCCAGCATTCTGTTTTTGTTTACTTTGTAGCCAGTTCAGTTTTAGTTTCGTTCTGCATAGCCTTCCCTAAGCTTCAATGCCTTTTCTTAGGGTCACTAACCTTTTGTTTATTTTTGGTTTAAGCATTAGACACCTTTTTACCTGCACACTGCCTCCCACTGTTTCCGACATCTGCAAAGCAATTAGCTACCGGCTCCCACCTACTGATATGGAAGAGTATTACACGATTACTCTGCCGAGCTCTAGACAGCACCGACACTCAACAACAACACATAATTTGCAGACTATAATTACTGGTTGGCAAAAAATATTTTTAACCCAAATACGTGAAATTAGATAATCTCATTCTCTGTCCCACGGCACACTAGTGTGCCGTGGGACAGCTTGTAGTTACACTTTTTTGATGACAAGCTAGACAGGCGAGTCAGCTTAGGACAAAAGTCGCGCTACATCGGGCCCACACCCACCGCGGAGCCCAATCCAAACTGAATGTCCAGCCGCACTATGCAGGCTTTATTTGGCTTTATCACTGGAGGACGAGGAATAGCTAAACATGCTTCACTACACAATGTAGCTCACAGTCGTCAAAATGTAAACAAACACCATTGGTGGATCTACACCTAACATCCACTGTAATGATACCAAGTACAGTAGCGTATCTATTCGATACTACTATAATTACATCAATATTTTTTGGCATCACAACATCTTCTTTAACCTTTTTAAAATATATATTATGTTTATAAACTCAGGAAAGATATCCCTGGACACATGAGGACTTTGAATATGACCAATGTATGATCCTGTAACTACTGGGTATCGGATTGATACCCAAATTTGTGGTATCATCCAAAACTAATGTAAAGTATCAAAAACAAAAGACTAAATGATTGTTACATTTTAACAGAAGTGTAGATAGAACATGTTAAAAGAGAAAGTAAGCAGATATTAACAGTAAATGAACAAGTAGATTAATAATTAATTTTCTACCACTTGTCCTGAATAATTTTGACAAAATAATGGAATGGAAAATGACAAAATATGAAACTGCATATGTCAGACTAGATAGGAGCATTGGTTTGCTTGCTTACTAATAAAAGACAAGTTGTCTTGTATGTTCACTATTTTATTTAAGGACAAACTTGCAATAAGAAACATATGTTTAATGTACCCTACATTTTTTTGTTAAAATAAAGACAATAATGCAATTTTTTGTGGTCCCCTTTATTTAGAAAAGTACAGAAAAGTATCAAAATAATTTTGGTACTGGTACCAACCCAAAGACAAGGTGTGTCCTTAAGGGCACCTGGTTACATGTGCAAATAATCACATTCATGCAATTGAATGCCAGCAGACAGCTTTTTATATGCATCAGTCATTTCAGAAGTGACAAAATGTGAATGTGTTGTGACATTATGATTTGATGAGTATTTTCCAAACATCAAAAATGCAGCGTCTTTGTCGGCCAAAAACTTGGTAGCGTTATACCAGAGTCGGAGCAGGTCAGACAGAAAGCAGCACTAGCTGCTATGTGAAACAACAAAACAGCAACATAAAAGTGATATGTTCCTCTTTCTGGATTTTGGGAGTTGCACTCGCACTGATGCAAATAAGGGACGGAAGGCAAATGTCAGGGCTGGCCTACTCGACGCTCTGCGACGGATTAACAAGACTTTTTGTTGGCCGACGCACAGGCGAAGTCCCTCAACAGCCTCGCACATGCATATTCAGATCAGCCTCCTGTGTTTGGACCCCATAAAACTCCCAGAGCGCGCTCTAACTGGATGCTACTGCAGTGCAGCCCTTGTGCTGAGAAGGCGCATTAGAATTCATCATTACACCCAACGGCTGCCGCAGGTAAAGCTGAGGTCAGGAGAAGTGGTTTAATTTATTAAGGAACAAAAATAAGTTGACAATCAATCAATCATCCATCCATTTTCTACCGCAATGTTGTAACAAATAATATTTCTATTAAATAGGCTTTACTTAGCATTTTAATTAAAGTGGGATTATTTTTTGTATTTAGAAATAATAGTACCTACCTTTTTTTTTTTTTTTTTTTCTCCAACATTTGTGGCACTGGTGTGGCGCCCCCTGATGGACGGCGCCCTTAGCGTTTGCCTATACGGCCTCTGCCACGGGCCGGCCCTGATCACAGGTGTCTCAAAGGGCTGCACAAGCCACAACGACATCCTCGGCTCAGATCCAACATCAGGGCAAGAAAAAACTCAACCCAATGGGATACCATGAGAAACCTTGGAGGGGACCGCAGATGGGGACCCCTGGGCGACCGGTGCAATGGGCGTCGAGTGGGTCTAGATAATAGTGTGAGAGTCCAGTCCATAGTGGGGCATGCAGGGGATCATCTTGAGTGGAGACAAGTCAGCAGCGCAGAGACGTCCCCAACTGATGCACAGATGAGTGGTCCACCCTGGTTCCCGACTTTGAACAGCATAACTCATCTGTGGTCACCTAAGAACCTCTGGGGGCAGAGCAGAAAAGAGACGGCAGATCAACTGGTCTTAAAGGGGTTCTATGTAAAGGCTAGCGTATACAAATTAGTTTTAAAATGGGACTTAAATGCTTCTACTGACGGACAAGTGTCCATCAAACCTTCATGCGGATCCCATTCTGACCAGACGAGTATGAGCGATTGATGCAATACCAAGTAAACAAAATTTGACACTTGAAAACTCTCCCAACATCCTGACATACAACACTGTATAAAACATGCATTATTGGTGAAAAGAAAACATGAACTCAGGTTGCAATATTGTCAACAAGAGGGATACCCCGGTAGATAAACGGGATGTTTATGGTTATATAAACCCACTTATCATTGTCCCTTTCCCATGTCATGGCCAGCAGACAACTGATGCACATCTGTAATAAGAAAAGCTGTTTACGAGGGAAAAACACATCCAGTTTATGCCGGAGACGAGATAACACGAACGAGGCAAATACGAAGGCAGACGAGTCAAGTTGTCCTTGCATGCCCACACAGGGAAGTATTGACAGGCGGAGATTAAAAACACATAGCCCACCCCATTAACCATCGGGCAAACAGCGTTTGTGTGCACAGCTACATTACTACACAGGTCATGCTGAGAAAGATGTGTCTCAGTTGCCCTTGACTGCCTCGTCTTCTCCTCCAATGCAACACCAAGGCAATTATCACCTTGTCTTTCGTCATAGCCCGCACTTTTAATACCGGCCGCTGCCTCAGAGCTAGATTGGAGTTAGATTAATTGTCATAACAACAGGCGTACAAACTCCCAAACACCTCCCGCCAGACAGTAGCTAAAGAGATGACACCATCTTGAGTCATTCACGCTGACATTAGCAAAGGCCTTCGACTTGACACCTCTTGTGGAGGCGAAAGTCCAGACCGATGTGCCGCAGGTAGAGAGAGTAGTTGTCATTCTAACGACAAGTATGCTGATTATGCCTTAAATATCTTTTTTTTTCTCTGCCATGGATATTTTTTTTGGAAGCGGGCCACGAGCAGATGCGGCAAGACTCGTCACGCAGGGCTTTGGACTGCCATCCCCCAGCGCTTAAATGTGTTGAATAAAGTACCATCGCAGTGTGCAAGTGTGTGTTGATGGTCTGTAATAGCTGAACAGGTGGGCACAGCTCTACAGGAGTCAGAACGGCTCTTTTTGCAATTTGTAATGGAATGTTAGCGTCATTTACAAGTGATCGCTCACTTTTGAACTGCACATATTAGTCAATGTGTTTTCCAAATATGCCCTTCAGTCTTAACCTGACTCTCGCAAGATCCTTGTAGTCCGCTGGGCTCCACACAAGGCACTGGGACTTCTCAATAGGAGATGTATTTCAGAAGGCAGAGCCTTGCATAAAAATCATTGTATGTGATTGGATAAACCACTTGTCCGTTATCTTGAATGACGTGTACTTCATCCACTCCCATGGAAATCAAGGCGTGACGCTGGTGAAATTTGTCCTCTGCATTTGACCCATCCCCTTGGGGAGCAGTGGGCAGCAGCGGCGCCGCGCCCGGGAATCATTTTGGTGATTTAACCCCCAACTCCAACCCTTGATGCTGAGTGCCAAGCAGGGAGGTAATGGGTCCCATTTTTATAGTCTTTGAGAGATACACTGGGAAATCCAAAACAGAACAGCCGACATATTGGATAACGACAGAGCGAAAAGTTAATAAATGCCTTCAAAACCGTTCTCTGTTCATTTTTTAAAGAATTAATATTTGATTGATTCGACAAAACAGTTGCAATAGCAGAATCACTGTCAGCACACGTGCCGCCATTGTTGTTTGAATCAAACAGTCGCTTCGGCGCTACGTCACATCTATGAAATCCCGCCCGGCGATCCTGATTGGTTCATTATTTTTTGCTATCTGGAAGGAGTTTGCATTGCCCTTGAGCCCAGATCCTTGTGTGGAGCTCAGCGAACTACAAGGATCTGGCGAGAGTCAGGTTACTTCAGTCTTAAAGCAACCCAAAAACGTTTTTTTTCCACATGTATGTTTGTAAGTTTATTTATTTTTTATTTCATTTATGTATTTATTTGACCGGACAGTACAATTAAACATTGCTACCCACAGGTAACTGATGTCAAAATACATAAGACTTAGACTTAGACTTAGACTTAGACTCAGACTTCCTTTTATTCAAATTTGAACTTTACAGTACAGATAAGAACGACATGTTGTTGCATTAAATCGTTGTAGTGCAGGATAAAAGTTGTACTCACGGTAGCGCGTCTGCTATCCAACTCAAAGTCCTCCTGGTTGTGTTGCTGCAGCCCGCCGCTAATACACCGCTTCCCACCTACAGCTTTCTTCTTTGCTGTCTTCATTGTTCATTAAACAAATTGCAAAAGATTCACCAACACAGATGTCCAGAATACTGTGGAATTTTGCGATGAAAACAGACGACTTAATAGCTGGCCACAATGATGTCCCAATATGTCCGCTACAATCCATGACGTCATCTGCAAACATCATCATACCGAGATGTTTTCAGCAGAATTTTTCGCGGGAAATTTAAAATTGCACTTTACTAATCTAACCCGACAGTATTGGCATGTGTTGCAATGTTAAGATTTCATCATTGATGTATAAACTATCAGACTGCGTGGTCGGTAGTAGTGGGTTTCAGTAGGCCTTTAACCTTCGCGAGCACCGAGGCAGGAAGCAGCTCACCAGCCAATGATGTCAACAAAGCTACATAAGCTCGTTATCTCACTTATAACAACAATATCACAAACACTTGATTCATATGCAAGTCACAAAATGTAAATGGATTATTGTTGGTGGTTTTTGGTTGACTATTTATTGGGTTTTATGGGCGGAATAGAGGGTCTCTCATCGCATGTTTTTTATTAGCAAAATAGGTTGTGCACCAGCAACAGTATGAACATCTCGCAGCAGGGAAGTGTTGTATCAACACCTGCTATTTGGGTCTTAAACGAATCAATTGTGTGTGAACGTGCAAGGTGCAATGCCGTTGTTACTAAAACAAACACCTACAATCTGACATAATATCACTTTTCTTACTTTGTTGTAAAAAACCTGCTCCCGCTGCTCTGAAAACAAACTGCTTGGTGCCTCGTCTGCCAGGAGCTGCTATGACATAGATTACCGTAATAACCCGTGTATCGCTCAAAAACGCAGAGTCCGACCATTGAAAAACTTTCTATATGTATATATTTTTTTGTCCTGTCCAGCTACTCAGGCAAATCATATTGTTGATGTAGATGCCCATATCAGCTGTACAAATTTACTTTACGAAATAGGAGTGTGCAATACTTCTTTTCTATCCTTACTTGTATTTGACTTTATTAAATGGATTTATATTACTATTTGGCGCAGGAGGGGAAAAAAAGAGGAAAAAAAGGAAGACAGAGGGGGAAATTGCGGGGACAAGAGGGGGGTAAAAGAGAGAGGCAACAACAACAACAATATAACAACATCAGCAAATAGGATATGTACAAATATGATAGTAAAAGTGATAGCAAAGAAGCAGTTAGTGAAATAAAAAATAATACAGAAATGACAATGAACATTATTACACTACAAATAGAGCAATACAAATACTAAAAGAAATAGCACCATTGATTGCGACGTAACAAAGAAATGTGCTTGGATTTGTGCGTGAAAACACTTGAATGCATCCGAATTTTTACTTGCGTACGCTGTTCTCTGGATTTAAACCTACATCTATTTTTGGTGGGAAATCCACGCAACTCTGGTTCCGTAAGTCCCGAGAACTGGCTGACTACGTCACCACAGACCATCCAGACGCATCCTTACTCATCCATGCAGACTGGACACTGGCCGAGAGTTAGTGGGCGGCCGAGGGTGGAGTCACCTCTCTTGGTTGCTTTGTTGGGTCTGCTCCTGTCTCTGGCCATGCTCCCCCCCACCCTAACAGACGATGGCGTTGAACACCGCAGAGGCCAGAGGTGCATGGGTGTTGAAATTATGTTTTTCTTTGGTTGCATGGTGCAATCGTGTGTTTACACACTGTTTACCTGTTTCTCACCTGTTTTGTAAGTGGCGCCGGAAGTTGTCAGACCCGTCAGCGATCCTGTTCTGTCTCCCTGTAATCTTTGTCTGCTCTTGAATGGGATTGTGCTGAAAATCTTAATTTCCCCTCGGGGATAGACTCCAGCGCCCCCCGCGACCCCAAAGGGAATAAGCAGTAGAAAATGGATGGATGGATGGATTAATAAAGTACTTCTGATTCTGATAATGAATAATAACAATAATTACCTCTATTATCAACAATACAATTGTTTCAAATGTAAAATATATATATATTTGTAATGATAACTTCAAATACAAAAGAAAGCAGATAAATGGAGGGGAAGGAATCAATCAATCAATCAATGTTTATTTATATAGCCCTAAATCACAAGTGTCTCAAAGGGCTGTACAAGCCACAACGACATCCTCGGTGTCGAGTGGGTCTGACATAATATTGTGAAAGTCCAACACATCAGCGAAAGTCCAGTCCATGGTGGGGCCAGCGGGAACCATCCCGAGCGGAGACGGGTTAAAAGAGAAACAAACCGTATTAACCTTGTAGATTGTTATAGTAACACTAGATTAAGCTTTGTCAGTGTGCCGTGTGTTACCCAGTTTCTATAGTTCAAGACTTTAAATTTTCCTGAGGGAACTCTCCTGAAGGAATCAATAAAGTACTATCTATCTATCACGCATATTGAAAACAGCACTGCACATTACAGTGGAGGCTACAGTTTAGATGTTAAAACTCTAAAAAAAAATATTTAGTAACGTCCAAAAGGCCGGATTGAAAATTTTGCCCAGGTCTGTTTTACAAGCTTTCGGTCCCCGGCCACATTTAGCCCAATGCGGCCCCCAAGTCAAATAGTGTGAATACCCCTTGTTTATCGTTACAGCCTCATCTGCTATTGATCAAAACACTCGCCCGCATGTATCAAAACAAATCGCAAATAAAGCTGACAGGACCTTTTGTGCACAGTGAAGAGTTGCACAGCTATAACAAGACGACAACTTAACCTCTGCCAACCCTTCAACACGTCAACACTGTTTCTCCAAAGACCTGCCATGACTATTTGACACCTCCTTAAAGGGAGTGCACTTTTTAGTGTCTCCTGTTTGACAGAGTGCAATCCAGCCGACCGAGACGATCCATTGGAAAGGTCAAGAAGCGCTCGAAGCAATGGCCCAATCGGGCCCTGAGGTACAGCTGTCATGTTTCGTGGAATGAATGTGTGGAATGATTATAGCGGTCTTTATTCTTGTTGCACACGCAAGAGAATATCTTATCCAGGATTTCATTGAACTTGTGAATAAGCGTGTCAAAACCCTTCAACATCCTTTGCTGACATCGTGCCACCTTAAGGGGAAAACAGAATTAAGGGTTATTTCTCATTAGTCTGTGTCCAAGAAGGGGCATGAAGGCACACACTGTTTGGCTATTAGCGTCTGACACTCACAAGCTCACCCTTTGCACAAATAAAGCAGAAGTTATTTGTTTCCCTATATCATACATTTATTTTATCGTTTGTATATTGGTGCGCCACAACAACAGCTCCCTTTGCACTGGAATTAAATCTCAAGCTCTTAATTTGAGGCTTTCATAAAATGCTATAGGTGCTCACTCGGGGAGAACAATAGCTTATTAAAACCGCTCACTTTGGAGGATGATATCTTTCTAAGTAAGAAAAAACTAACTCAGCTCGCGAAGTGCAAAGTTGAATTCCCTGCTTCCTCATGGCACCATGGAGATAATAACCAGTGATGGGCAAACGACTTACAAAATGTAGTAAACTAAGTTACAAGTTACTCTTGATTCAATGTAGCTACGCTACAGGGCAAGCTATCCCCGGAGAATTGTTGCAGCAAAAGTAGCTTGCTACATTAAAGCTACATTTAAAGGCCTACTGAAATCCACTACTACCGACCACGCAGTCTGATAGTTTATATATCAATGATGAAATCTTAACATTGCAACACATGCCAATACGGCCGGGTTAGATTAGTAAAGTGCAATTTTAAATTTCCCGCAAAATATTCTGCTGAAAACGTCTCGGTATGATGACGTTTGCGTGTGACGTCACGGATTGTGCGGACATATTGGGACACTATTGTGGCCAGCTATTAAGTCGTCTGTTTTCATCGCAAAATTCCACAGTATTCTGGACATCTGTGTTGGTGAATCTTTTGCAATTTGTTTAATGGACAATGAAGACAGCAAAGAAGAAAGCTGTAGGTGGGACCGGTGTATTAGCGGCTGGCTACAGCAACACAACCAGGAGGACTTTAATTTGGTTAACAGACGCGCTACCGTGAGTACAGCTTTGGCTACCAAACATTTGATCGCTTGCCCGTACGTGCGTGCCGCTATGTGCATGTCACGTACGTGACTTTGGGGAAATATATGTGCTGTATGAACTTTTCAGAGGTGAACGGTACTTTGGGCTGTGGGATTGAGTGTGTTGTGCAGGTGTTTGAGTTGTATTGGTGGCTTATATAGACGGGAGGCGGGAGGTGTTTGTTATGTGGATTAATTTGTGGCATATTAAATATAAGCCTGGTTGTGTTGTGGCTAATAGAGTATATATATGTCTTGTGTTTATTTACTGTTTTAGTCATTCCCAGCTGAATATCAGGTCCCACCCGCCTCTCACAGCATCTTCCCTATCTGAATCGCTTCCACTGCCCTCTAATCCTTCACTCTCACTTTCCTCATCCACAAATCTTTCATCCTCGCTCAAATTAATGGGGTAATCGTCGCTTTCTCGGTCCGAATCACTCTCGCTGCTGCTGGCCATGATTGTAAACAATGTGCAGATGTGAGGTGCTCCACAACCTGTGACGTCACGCTACTTCCGGTACAGGCAAGGATTTTTTACCAGCGACCAAAAGTTGCGAACTTTATCGTCGATGTTCTCTACTAAATCCTTTCAGCAAAAATATGGCAATATCGCGAAATGATCAAGTATGACACATACAATGGACCTGCTATCCCTGTTTAAATAAGAAAATTTAATTTCAGTAGGCCTTTAACGCCATTTCTATCTATCGGCCCACATGTATAATATCAATGTTCATGTAACTGAGACCCAATAAGGGTCCATTACTATTAACTATCTGTCATTTAGCTGGGGACACCCTACAACTACCTCTAGGGCAGGGGTCGGCAACCCGCGGCTCCGAAGCCGCATGCAGCTCTTTGATCACTCTGATGCGGCTCAGCTGTTGAAAATAATTAATGAGTCTTTAATTCAAATGTATTTGATTTTAGTTAATTCATTTTCAAAATGTAATTCTATTAAGATTATTATGGCGATTCAGATTGTCAATAAAATAATGGCAAACGGTTTAAATAACCGTCAGTTTCGTTTGTTACTGGACGAGCTGGAAAGCACATATTCTGATCTCCTGTTGCACAACAAAGTCCGGTGGCTGTCCAGAGGCGAGGTGCTGAAACGCTTTGCTGCGTGTCTGGAAGAGGTGAAAACCTTTCTGGGCAGCAAAGGGCTCACATATCCTGTGTTGGAACAGCCACAGTGGCTGGAAAAGCTACACTTCATGGTAGACATGAAAGCGCACCTGAACACACTAAACCAGACCTGGGCATTCTGCGGCCCGCGGGCCACATCTGGCCCTTTGTGCGTCCCTGTCCGGCCCGCGTGAGGCCAATCATAAATTACAAAATACATTTAAAAAAGTATCTATGTTGAGTGTGCAATACAACGGTGCTGCTTTTGTTTTGAAAAGCGTTATTTGTATTACTTCCGTGTGGACGTATGCGCATGCGTGATTGTGAGTGAATGTGAACAGCTGCAATCACAAATTACAAAATAAAGTTGAAAAAACATCTATGTCGTGCGCGCAATACAACTGTGGTGCTTTTATTTTGAAAAGTGTTATTTATGGGCGTATATCCGTGTGTAACCTGTGAGTGAAGGTGCACAGCGACAAGTGATGCACGGTTTACACCCGAGACGCTAAAAAGAGAAAAGTTGATGACGAATGGCGTGTTTTCAACAAGACATGGACTGCCAAGCAACGTTCCCTCTAAGGTGCGCGCCTGCGCAATTGCACACTGCTCAAGCGTCCTCTGCGCACAGCAAATATATGCAGCGCACCAAATCAAATCCCATCTGAATTCTAAACAAAATAAACACATTTATTCTGTGTAATTTTGCAATGCAACTTTGAGTGACAATGACAACAAGCGGCCCTAACAGTGTTCGTCAACACCGTTCAATTGAACACCGTTCAATTATTGTAACGTCTATCGAGATTCTTCGAGGCCAAGAATTTTATCGATCACTTTATTGAGCAAAACTGTTTATATTCGGCCATAACCACACCAAGAACATGAGTAAAACACTCCTATCTCGAAAAACTAGTCATTTTCTGCCGTACAAACCAGGCCAAAACCAACTTGCCATCTGTCACCAACACGCATACCAATAAACCACTGGTGCGTTTATGGCCACACAAAAAGTCGGACAACTCAAACACCACACAAAGTTACACTATCACTCCTCAGTCATACGTGTGCTTATTTTACTGTCATTTATTATTAATGTTAATTTATTTATATTAATCATGGAATGCTGTTACTAGAGAAAGTTCCTGGAATGCACACTTCATCCTATGCTTACATTTCATTGTGCAACATGAGGATGTTTAAGGGGAACTAAATGTGATCTCTGAAAGGGGTACAAATGATTTCCAAAGCAGTGCTTTTGGTATAAAGTTAAGTTAGGTTGAATGAAAGTATTATTATTATTATTATTATTATTATTACTATTATTATTATTTATCTTACGGTATATATCAAAACTAATATTGAGCAAAATTTTATTGAAATATTGTCGAGGTGGCCCTCCAGCAGTGCTCGGGTTACTCATGCGGCCCCCGGTAAAAATTAATTGCCCACCCCTGCACTAAACACAGCTCTTCAGGGGAAAGGACACACAGCCCTGCACATGTTGGAGGAGGTTTTGGCATTCGAGCGCAAGTTGACAGTGCTTGCCAGAGATTTACAGAAAGCTACACTGTCACACTTCCCCAGTTTGAGTGAGTTAAAAAAGCTCACATTGTGAATTTAGAGTATTTACATTCTGCAGTCATTGCAACGCAATCATCGTTTGGGAAACGATTCAGTGAGTTCAGAGAGGAAAAAACACATTATCCTTCCCTGTCACTCCCCTCAGCCTCGATCCATCGTGGGTTTCAGTAGGCCTTTAAGCTACGTAGCATAGCTACATGTAACTAGTTACTGCCCATCACTGATAATAACCAGGTAAAACGCACATTTTTCCGAGAGTAATACATACCATACTGTCACATCTTTGTTCTATTGTCCAGGGTACCTTTTTTTTCAAACCGCTGTTTGCCCTTACTTTGACTTGTTGTTGGCTGAAGGAGGAGTGGTTTGAACGCGGTTAACCTGCTGATGCAGCTTATGAAACGAAATCATAAGTCATTCATTCTCCTAAATATGACACAATGATTAATTCACCACCTAGTGCCACCTCTGAGATATCCGCTCTGCAAAGTCTAACTTTCCTCCCCCGCCTCCTCCCTGGGGCCAAATTTGCAAAAGCAGGTCATCCCAGAATTCATCTCCTCCCCCTGGTGAAGGGGTCTTATTCATCTATCATGAAGCTTCCCAGAGGATCTCCTCGGCGATGTAAATGGAGGTTCTTAAAAAGCGACACTTTAGGAAAAATCTGTTTGGTGGCAGGCGGCTCCTCGTTGCTCTTTACGACTTATTTCTGTATTTTTTTCTTCGAACCCACTTTCCTCTCTTATCGCTCTGCTAGTTTATCTGCGTGCCAAGGTCAGACTGGCTTGAGGCCATCTGTCCTGATAAAGACAGGGTGTGGAGATGGGGTCAAATAGGTTATGGCCAGCTAAAGACAACATCTGCAGGGTATTTAGATGCCCTGAAACATTGAACCTATTTTAATCATAATGTCTTGGGGCGATATCTACTTGCATGCATTACTGACAGGCATCAGCAGCAGTATTGCAATATTTGCTTCTGAACAGGGATTCAATATAAATTACAAAGTAGTAATTCCAATAGCCCATTTTTTTTCTCTTAGACTGTACCTGACTTGAAAGAGCTCTGTATCTCTTTTCTGATGTGTGAGGCAGTTGGGTCAGTAATGCCTGTCCTAAAAGTTGCAAGAAGTCACTAGATGACCTCGTCGTTTCATTTGCATAATCAGAATCAGAAATACTTTAATAATCCCCGAGGGGAAATTAAGATTTTCAACACAATCCCATTCAAGAGCAGACAAACATTACAGGGAGACAGAACAGGATCGCTGACGGGTCTGCCAACTTCCGGCGCCCCTTACAAAAAAGGTGAGAAACAGGTAAACGCTGGGGAGGGGGAAAAAAAATAAAATATTCAGTCTAAGCCTGGGCCCCTGGAGAGGGGGTCCAGACAGAAGCCAAGGAGAAAAAAACCTCATAGCCATAGCACACATAAACATGTGTGTGAGAGGGAAACATCAAATGACATTAAAGACTTTAAAAGAGCAGAGCTGATGCAACCAGCCACTTCTACACACAGCCACAAAAGCAAAACAAAAAAAAAAAAAAAAAAAAAAAATACACTGTGGTGGCCTCGGCGGTGTTCCACGCCATCGTCTGCTGGGGTCGGGGGAGCATGGCCAGAGACAAAGCAAACAAGAGAGCCGACTCCACCCTCGGCCAGAAGTTCACAAAAAAGCACTGCAAAAGTCACGAAAGTGCCACCCTTTGTCACACAGTCCCAAAGGGTGCCCAACAAAAAGTCCCCAAAAAAACTACATGAAAACAAGAGGGAAACATCAGGAACACAAAAGGATGACATGAGAGCACAGAGCTCCTGCCACCAGCAGCCACTACAGCGGCGCCATATAGAATAGAAAAGAAAGTACTTTATTGATCCCTGGGGGAAATTCAGCACCACAGTTCGCTCACAATAGACAATAATAATAATGATAAATAATATATATAATATATTATATACAATATACACTACCGTTCAAAAGTTTGGGGTCACATTGAAATGTCCTTATTTTTGAAGGAAAAGCACTGTACTTTTCAATGAAGATAACTTTAAACTAGTCTTAACTTGAAATAAATACACTCTATACATTGCTAATGTGGTAAATGACTATTCTAGCTGCAAATGTTTGGTTTTTGGTGCAATATCTACATAGGTGTATAGAGGCCCATTTCCAGCAACTATCACTCCAGGGTTCTAATGGTAAAATGTGTTTGCTCATTGGTTTAGAATGCTAATTGATGATTAGAAAACCCTTGTGCAATCATGTTCACACATCTGAAAACAGTTTAGCTCGTTACAGAAGCTACAAAACTGACCTTCCTTTGAGCAGATTGAGTTTCTGGAGCATCACATTTGTGGGGTCAATTAAACGCTCAAAATGGCCAGAAAAAGAGAACTTTCATCTGAAACTCAACAGTCTATTCATGTTCTTAGAAATGAAGGCTATTCCACAAAATTGTTTGGGTGACCCCAAACTTTTGAACGGTAGTGTATATAATAGATAAGTGTGATTAGAACTGCAGATTAACGTTCTTCTTTTGATACTTAGTTGTTGTTTTTTTTTAAATAGATTTTGTTTTGCATTGTTAAATGTTAGATTATTACATTTGATCAAAAGAATGGAAGGTTGTGATATTCATTAAAAAAAAACAGATCTAGTGACTGGCTCATTCACATGAACGTCGGAATTGGGCCGTTGCAGTGATTTATATTAGCTTGACGTGACAGCGAAGACATATTTACATTTACATCTCACTCGATTAAACAAGGCGGATAAAGAGGCAGTTTTGCAGCTGCAGAGAGGTGTGTGGGTCTCCTCTATGACATGATGAGCTCGCTAACTAATGTTCAACTTTTGTCACAGAGAGACCCACAGGCGAGGTGAGCAAGTGACTGGGGTTGTGTCCAGTAGGCAAATCCAATTAAGTGATTTATTTGTGTGACAGTAAATAAATATTAAACATTTAATATTCTAGTTGAAACTTGCAGCTGAGAACTCGGAAATTCAGATTTTCCAGTACGAATAGAAGACACCATAGAAGTCCAAATGGCAAGGGATTTGCGCAAACCGCTGCAATTCCCGCCCGTACCAGCTGACCGGCAGCACCCTCCACTGCAAGACACAAAAAAGTCTCCAATAACGCAGTAAAAAGTCGCTACATTTGTCACTAGTAGCTGTTTCCCCCCAAAAAATTAACAAGAGTATTGGAAAGTTGCCAGATTTAACGCCAGAATGGCAACACTGAGTGGTATCCTTTAGCCGAGGAAACAGTAACATATTAGCATGGCTGACTTATTTATACCCTCTATTCCAGGGGTCACCAACGCGGTGCCCGCGGGCACCAGGTCGCCTGTAAGGACCAGATGAGTCGCCCGCGGGCCTGTTCTAAAAAAAAAAAAATAAATAAAAATAAAAAAAAATATTTTTATTTATTTATTTATTTATTTTTTTAATTAAAATTAAATCTACATAGAAAAAACACAAGATACACTTTCAATCAGTGCATCAACCCAAACAACCTCCCCCATGCACACTCATCCACACCCACTCACACAAAAGGGGTTATTTCTTTCTGCTACCAATATTCTGGTTCCCACAACATAGACAACACATCTGCAAGGGACACAGTCCCTGAAGCACACATGATTGTATAGGCTGCTGGTCCACTAACGTTTTCATTCATTACTATTTTTTTATGTAATTATTTTTATATTGTTTTACTTTTTTTTTATCCAAGAAAATGTTTTTTATTTATTTATCTTATTTTATTTTATTTTTTAAAAAAGGGCCTTATCTTCAACAGACCAGGTTGTCAATGAAATTAGATTTGTTTAAAGGGTTTTTAAAACCAGGCCCAGTCCAGATAATGTCCAAGTCGGACTCAGCAACACACACCTTCATTCATGTACACAGAAAAAATTAGGGAACACAACAGATTGCATATAATTTATAAACAAAATTACATTTTCAAAATAAGCATTTATGTACAGTCCAGATTATGTCCAGGTCACTCAAATTAGGGAACACAACAACAGATATCATATAATTTATAAACATAATTATACTTTCAAAATAAGCCTTTGAGGACTTCTCATCTTTTTTTTTAATGTTTTTTGGCATCATTATCGTTTTCAACCATGTAACTTTCTAAAGTTAGAAAATACTGAATAAATGTTTTAAAGAAAGTAATACTAAGTGCATATCTGTTTTTGGCCTTAAAAATAAACCTTTTACAGAGTACTATAATTAAATTGACTAAATCATGATTGTCAATGAACTCTCCTAAAATAACAGAAACCACATCAAGCTTCATAAACAAACCAATCCTTAAACACATTTTTTCAACTTCCACCCAAAACAAAGACACAATATGGCAATACCAAAACAAATGCAGGGTGGATTCAGGCTCCTGACAACAAAATCGGCAATCATCTGACTCTGTCATATTCCATAATTTTAACATTTTCCCTGTGGGTAAGAAGTTATAAATAATTTTAATTTGAAAATAACGATTTTGCATATCGATAGTAGTTTTATAGATTAGTTTGAATATTGCATCCCATGGCAACGGGCAGTCAAAAAAGTCCTCCCATTTTCCGTATGTGTTGTATGGCGCAGCCTTCAAAGATTTCTTTATTAAATACAAATTATGTATTTTTCTATTTATTTTAGTTCCTTTTTGCCAAGTAGAATTTCTTATTAGAGGTTTACAAACTAATAATTTAGTAGTTCCATAATTACCGTATTTTCCGCACCATAAGCCGCCCCGTGTTGTAAGCCGCACCTTCAATGAATGGCATATTTCAAAACTTTGTTTACCTATTAGCCGCCCCGTGTTATTAGCCGCACCTACGCTACGCTAAAGGGAATGTCAAAAAAACAGTCGGATAGGTCAGTCAAACTTTAATAATATATTACAAACCAGCGTTCTAACAACTCTGTTCACTCCCAAAATGTAATGTGCAAATGTGCAATCACAAAAATAGTAACACTCAAAATAGTGCAGAGCAATAGCAACATCAATAACTCAACGTTGCTCATACGTTAGTGTCACACAACACACAAAATAAACATTTAAAGCTCACTTTCTGAAGTTATTACTCATCCACAAATCCCTCGAATTATTCTTCTTCGGTGTGCTTCACTTGTTTTTTGACACCATCTGTGATGTGGACGCGCATGCAGTCATAGATCAACAGGGACGGAGCTGCGTGAAAAAAGTCACCTGGTCTCTTCGCTCATTTTTTCTTCCTCCATCCATCCCTTCGAGTTAGCTTTTATGATGACGCCGGCTGGAAAGTTATCTTTTGGCAAGATAGATAGATAGATAGATAGTACTTTATTGATTCCTTCAGGAGAGTTCCCTCAGGAAAATTAAAATTCCAGCAGCAGTGTACAGAATTGAGATCGAATTTAAAAAAGTAAATAATGGGGGTATAAATGGAAACAAAATAGAAAAATATTACAGTAGAATAAAAACAAAGAGCATCAATGAGAATACAAATATAACAGTAAAATAAGAATGTCTTCCTTTTGAATATCACCGTGGGTGGAAGTTTCTGGCCGTTAGCATGGCAAGCTAGAACCACAGTGAAGGACGACTTCTCATTCCCTGTGGTGCGAATATTCACCATACGTGTTCCCGTTGTATCCACAGTGCGGTTCACATGAATATCAAAAGTCAGTGGAACCTTGTACGCGTGTCTCTTAGTAGGAGACATTTTGTGGTCTTTACAGAAACACACAAATGAAATGAAACGTAATATCCGCACGCTTCTTCTTCTACAGGGGCGGGTGCTCACCTTGGCGGTTGCTTACAGTAGAAGAAGAAGCGCTTCCTCTTCTATGGGGGCAGTTGCTTACCGTAGAAGAAGAAGCGCTTCCTCTTTTACGGGGAAAAAAGATGGCGGCTGTTTACCGTAGTTGCGAGACCTAAACTTTATGAAAATAAATATTAATATTAATCCATATATAAGGCGCACCGGGTTATTAGCCGCACTGTCAGCTTTTGAGAAAAATTGTGGTTTTTAGGTGCGGCTTATGGTGCGGAAAATACGGTAATTATTTGTTTCCATCTTTTCCCAATGACTCCAGTTAGTTGATAAAATGAAAAGCTTGAGCAAGCATCACCATACATAGTTCTAAATTCATCATACTTCATAATTTTACCATTCTCATTGATATCATTGACAAAAATGATTCCTCTTTCAAACATATTTTTCAAAAGAAAGGCTTTCCATCTATTACAATATTAGAGTTCATCCATATTATCTGCTGCAAAATATTGTCTCTTTTTTCTGGCACATAAAATTGAAAACACCACCATGAGTGGATTGTTTCCTTTATGAACCCCGCCATGTTTCCCAGCAGACTCTCTACATAAGAAAAATGGGAGGGGATCACTTGTAAAAAAGGATACCATTTCTTTTGATACAGTACATGTTTTTTGTCCAACAGGACATTTGTGTACCACTCAATGTTTAAATACATCTTTGGAACAATTGATGCTTTTAAAGACAGACACATAGGTTCAAGGTTGAGAAGTTTCAGGCCCCCATATTCATACTCTTTGTAGATTGTAGCTGAGATAGGCTCCAGCGCCCCCCGCGACCCCGAAGGGAATAAAAATGGATGGATGGGTGTACAAAACCTTTCTTTTAATCTTTTTTGGTTTGCCGTTCCAGACAAAATCGAAGACCCTCCGCTCATAAATCTTAAAAAAGTTTTGTGATGGAGCTGGTAATGACAAAAACAAATAAATAATTTGAGTAATAATTAACGAGTTGGCAATAGACATTTTACCATACAAGGTTATGGATTTCCCTTTCCATAATTGCATAATTTTGTCCAGCTTTCTTAGTCGATTATCATAATTTACTGAGCCTAGATCTTCCAGATTTTCTGGGACAACAACACCAAGTATGTTAACTGGTCCATCTGTCCACAAAACAGGCACTTTGCATTCCATTCGAAAGGACGTTCCCTTTAGATTTCTGATCCTTAACATTCTACATTTATTATAATTAAGCTTAAGGCCAGATTGCTGTGAAAATATGTCCAAAAGATTAAGAAGGTTCCGCAAACAATGAGGAAAAATCCTACTTTGTGAATCAGCCTTTTCTGACATGAACTTCATCAAGAACAAACACAGAACACGCCTCACTGATGCACATCTGCAAGACTCACTCAGAGTTGCAGTGTCAAGTTACACACCAGAGTACAACACACTAGTTAACAGCATGCAATGCCAGGCTTCCCACTAACTGACAAAGAAACTGATAACAGATTTGGTGTCCAGTTCAAAGTGTGACATGATTTAAAAATTTGAGAGTTTACTTTTGTATTTTACATGAGTTATTATTGGTACAAACATGGTGCAAAGTAATTCATGATTTGTTAAACAATATTAGTGGCTAGCTAGTTAAAATGGGATATTGTGATTTCACAAGACTGTCTTAGAAGTGATCATTTGAAAATGTTCAATTTGAAAAATGTGCACTTAGAGAAAATATAAAAATAAAGTGTTGCATATTGATATTTATCTGTTTCTATATATATTTATTGTGAGAAATCATTAAGATGATCAGTGTTTCCACAAAGATAAATATAAATAATTATTAATAATAACAGAGTTAAAGGTAAATTGAGCAAATTGGCTATTTCTGGCATTTTATTTAAGTGTGTATCAAACTGGTAGCCCTTCGCATTAATCAGTACCCAAGAAGTAGCTCTTGGTTTTAAAAAGGTTGGTGACCCCTGCTCTATTCAATTAAAAGACTCTAATAGCAACGGAGTGCATGCGACAAAATAAAATAAAGACAGGGTTTTCTAAATATGGTCACATTTTTTACATTAACAGCTGTGGCTGTGGGCAACCTTCTGAGGAAGTTATTTGGCAGTGACTTCATTTGAAATATCAAGAGTAGATGTTTATTAATGCTAGCTGAGAAGTTTGCTCTTTCTCGCTATTACAACATTGTTTTTGTTGCTGCTGTGTTGTGCAATATACAAAGCCCGTTTCCATATGAGTTGGGACATTGTGTTAGATGTAAATATAAAAAGAATACAATGATTTGCATATCATTTTCAACCCATATTCAGTTGAATATGCTACAAAGACAACATGTTTGATGTTCAAACTGATAAACATTTTTTTTTTTTTGCAAATAATCATTAACTTTAGAATTTGATGCCAGCAACACGTGACAAAGAAGTTGGGAAAGGTGGCAATAAATACTGATAAAGTTGAGGAATGCTCATCAAACACTTATTTGGAACATCCCACAGGTGAACAGGCAAATTGGGGACAGGTGGGTGCCATGATTGTGTATAAAAGTAGATTCCATGAAATGCTCAGTCATTCACAAACAAGGATGTGGCGAGGGTCACCACTTTGTCAACAAATGCGTCAGCAAATTGTTGAACAGTTTAAGAGAAACCTTTCTCAACCAGCTATTGCAAGGAATTTAGGGATTTCACCATCTACGGTCCGTAATATCATCAAAGGGTTCAGACAATCTGGAGAAATCACTGCACGTAAGCAGCTAAGCCCGTGACCTTTGATCCCTCAGGCTGTACTGCATCAACAAGTGACATCAGTGTGTAAAGGATATCACTACATGGGCTCAGGAACACTTCAGAAACCCACTGTCAGTAACTGCAGTTGGTCGCTACATCTGTAAGTGCAAGTTAAAACTCTCCTATGCAAGGCGAAAACCGTTTATCAACAACACCCAGAAACGCCGTCGGCTTCGCTGGGCCTGAGCTCATCTAAGATGGACTGATACAAAGTGGAAAAGTGTTCTCTGGTCTGAAGAGTCCACATTTCAAATTGTTTTTGGAAACTGTGGACGTCGTGTCCTCCGGACCAAAGAGGAAAAGAACAATCCGGATTGTTATAGGCGCAAAGTTGAAAAGCCAGCATCTGTGATGGTATGGGGGTGTATTAGTGCCCAAGACATGGGTAACTTACACATCTGTGAAGGCGCCATTAATGCTGAAAGGTACATACAGGTTTTGGAGCAACATCCGCGAAACAGACTCAATAACTCCACGGTTACATCTTGGTGAGTTTACTGAGAAAATCTGTGAAACTGAGACAATACAAAAAAAAAATGCTGTTGTAAGTTAATAATACTAACTTGGTGGTTGTTTAGCTCCTTTTTTTTAACGAGCAGCTTTTCCTGTAGCTTAGCTACTTTTAGACCCATGTAGCTCGGTAGTTTACTTCAAAGCTAGAAACGACAAAGAGAGAAAAGGGCCCTCCCAAAAATATGGAGAAAATACAATGACCTGGATGAATGAGAACACCCATTCATACGGAGAAAATCCATGATGATTGGTTGGTGTTCATATGATGAGTCACACTTGGCTAAGGCTAGGGCAAAACATTATGGACTGGCCAATCGGAGGCAAGATAAGGTGGGTCATTGAACCGAGTAGGCAAAATCACAACAATCAGGCACTCATGTCACATGACAACAAGAGAGTCCGAGACAGAGGGACGCTTCAAGCTGACTACTCAACAAAAAAAAGAAACCTTCTTTGAAAATGTTTCTACAAGCGGTAGAAAATCGATGGATGGATGAATGGATGAATAGATACTTGAAAATGGCAGGGGAATTCTCTCCCGCAGATTAGATTTTTCCTTTAGTGATGAAAATGACATGCAGGAAACCCACACTACTGCGTATCCTTATCCTTACTTAGACCAATGTATGCATTTAAAGAAAACAATGCCCAAAACCTTAGTTTTTAGTTGTTTACTCTGTAAACCAAAATCATAACTGCTCTCTTCATCCAAAACATCCAACACAAATTTAGGAACACACATTAAGGTGTGTTGAGTTCATGAAAGGTTTTACTGCACATAACCATTACCAACTGTTCCCAAACAACACACAAATCATTGTTTTTGTCAAGATATAAATAAATGCTGTTTTTTTACTGTAGGCAGAGAAAATTAATAACATTATGGGGTGGGCCAAAGAAAAGACTAACTAAAATACATACCTGTGTGGTGTGGGGACCTCTAGAGGTAGTTGTAGGGCAGGGGTGTCCAAACTTTTCCCGCTGAGGGCCGCACACTGAAAAATCAAAGCAAGCGGGGGCCATTTTGATATTTTTTATTTTAAAAACAGATACAATATATGTACAAAAAATATACATTTAGGCCTCCACTCAGGCTTGATCCTGGGGACCCCAAAGGGTTTAGGTACAAAAAATATTTAAAATGTGTCATTATTTAGTGTTATCATTATTATGCAAGGTTTAAATCTCCAGATCAACATTAGGTCTATCTGTCAATATAAAGTTATTTTTTTAAGATTTACGCTGTATGCTCTTTTTGTCAAAGAAAACCCTGTTTTGTTATGGAAAAAACACAAAATATGCAATATTTTCCCCCAATAACATTTTAAAGTGGAATATTTGAGATTATATAATAATTGGAGCTCATAGCATAACTCATAACAAAATTGATTCATTATTATTTTTTGAGCAATGACACTTAAAAAAAAAAAAAAAAGTTCCACTAATATTATTGGGGATCCAAAAGGGTCCTGCACAGTAAAGTATTAAAAAATAAATCATGCATTTTTTTTAAACTTTTAACACAATAGTCTCAAGATCAACTTCAGATCCATCCGTCAATTATAACTTTTATTGTTGTTTATGTTTTTTGTTTGTTCGTTTTAGGCCCATGTTTAAAAAAAACAGCTTAGTTTTTTATATGGCAAACACAAAATATGCAACATTTTCCCCAAAAAATGTCTCAAAGTGGAATATTTATGTGACGTAATTGGAGCCTTGAATAGGTCAATAATTCATAATGACACTGATTTTGATTCATTATTATATTTTAAGGAAAGAAACAGCCTGCATGGCAGCTTTGTGTTATTAGAGTAAACATTAAAACATTTTATTGTTACATTTCACCTGTTTGCTCTTTTATACCACTTTTTATGTTTTTAATTTTTTTTTATCGGATTTTTAGAATGTGCCACGGGGCCGTTAAAATATTACCTGCGGGCCGCAAATGGCCCCCGGGCTGCACTTTGGACACCCCTGTTGTAGGGTGTCCCTAACTAAATGACACAGTTAATAATATCGGCCTCTTATTGGGTCCATTTGTACACTCTCAGTTACATTAACACTGATATTATACAAAGATAGAAATGCCGTTAAATGTAGCTTGGATGTAGCAAGCTACTTTTGCCTTGTAGCTTGCTACAATTCTCAGGGGATAGCTTCCCCCTTTATCTTACTACATTTTCAAAGTAGTTTGCCCATCACTGACAATAACACACCTTCTCAGTGCACAAGCTTTTTTTTTTCTTTTAAATATTTTTTACTATTATTATTATGGACGTCAGTGAAGAAAAAATCATAAATTAGCTGCACTGTCTTATAGGCCGCAGGGTTCAAAGTGTAGGAAAAAAGTAGCGGCTTTAGGTCTGGAATTTACAGACATTTTTTTCTTATTTTCTCTGTTTTGTCAAATGTCTTTCAGCACTGTGTGGAGCCTCTGAAAGTAGACGTCTTTGTGCCCATGCATATGAATGTGACTGATTGAATACTGAAATGAGTCTCTGACAAAGTTTCTTCTCCCTCGGACCAAAACGAACATGCAGCGATTGGACCGAGTCCAGGTTATTGGAAGACGTAGCTGAACAGTGTGAATGAATATTTGGTGGCGGTCGGAAAAGGCCGTCTGGGCAAATTGGCAGCCGCGTTTCCAGGGCATCCTACCATCAGTCTGTGAATGTGAAGTGAATGAATAATAGGTTTTCAATGTGAAGGTCTTTGGGAAAAAGGTACTATATTCATTTAATTTTGCATTAAAAATTGTGTTTCATAAAATAAGCATAATGGGACAATGCATGTGGGCCCCAACATTTTTGAAAGCGTTGTTAAACACATAAGTAGTTGAGTAGCTACGGCCTAGTGTACAGTTAGCGTATGTTACCTGGTTGCCTGGCAACCCCCCGATTCTGGGAAGGGATGTTGGGTTGAGTTGAGTTCAGTTTCAGTTTATTTCGAACATGCATACGATACAATGTAATGCGTCACATATTTCCAGTTGTTTAATTACAGCGCGTCCGAAAAAGAGTAGGAAGAAGCTGATCTTATTTAATCCTACCCCTTTTCATACCGTAGCAATGTTATCCTATTTCCTCGTTCTCTGTAACAGAAAAGTAACCAAATACATAATAAACAAATAATATACCTTGTAAGTAAACAAATATTAAATACATAGATGATGTTTGTCTCAATAAAAATATTTTAAAACAAAGCAAATAAAAGTCTTCAAGCTTTTCATCATAATTCTTGTTCTGTGTACTTTTGTGAACACTTGTAGTTTGAACCGTCTCTTGAAGTGAATCATATGGTGCTTTGTTCGATTTCTTTGGTTAGTCCGTTCCATAATTTAATTCCACATACGGATAGGTTTTAAGTGTTTTATGCGCATACAAATGTTTTAAATTAGATTTTCCTCTAAGGTTATATTTTATTGAGAAGAATTGTTGTACATTCTTGGGTAGCAGGTTATAGTTTGCTTTGTACATCATTTTAGCTGTTTGCGAATGCACCAAATCGTAGAATTTCAATAATTGTGATTTAATAAATAATGTTTTTTTAAGTTCTCTATATCCAACATTATGTATTATTCCAGTGTTTTTCAACCACTGTGCCGCGGCACACTAGTGTGCCGTGAGATACAGTCTGGTGTGCTGTGGGAGATGATCTAATTTCACCTATTTGGGGTAAAAAATATTTTTTGCAAACCAGTAATTATAGTCGGCAAATGATGTGTTGTTGTTGAGTGTCGGCAGACTAACCGTGTAATACTCTTCCATATCAGTAGGTGGCAGCAGGTAGCTAATTGTGATCACAATATGCAGACGACAGCGGTAGGCAGCGTGCAGGTAAAAAGGTGTCTAATGCTTAAACTGAAAAATAAACAAAAAGGTGAGTGCACCTAAGAAAAGGCATTGAAGCTTAGGGAAGGCTATGCAGAACGAAACTACAACTGAACTGGCGACAAAGTGAAGAAAAACAGAATGCTGGACGACAGCAAAGACTTACAGCGTGTGGAGCAGACGGCGTCCACAAAGTACATCCGAACATGACAATCAACAATGTCCCCACAAAGAAGGATAAAAACAACTGAAATATTCTTGTTTGCTAAAACAAAGCGAGTGCGGGGAATAGCGCTTAAAGGAAGACATGAAACTGCTACAGGAAAATACCAACAAAACAGGAAAAGCCACCAAAATAGGAGCGCAAGACAAGAACTAAAACACGACACACAGGAAAACAGCAAAAAAGTCCAAATAAGTCAGGGTGTGATGTGACAGGTGGTGACAGTACACCTACTTTGAGACAAGAGCTATAGTGTTGCATGCTTAGTTATGGTTTAAATTCATAGACAACTTTTTATTGTCAAAATCGAGTTTCATATTTTAATGATTTCTGCTGGTGGTGCCTTTGGAGTTTTTCAATTAAAAAAAAGTGCCTCGGCTCTAAAAAGGTTGAAAAACACTGTATTATTCTAACTGATTTTTTTTTGTAACACAGTTAGTGAATGAAGAGCACATTTGTAGTTAGTTGTTTCCTCATATTTCTGCACAATAACTCAGATATGGTAACACTAGCGAGCAGTAGAGAATACGAAGTGATTTTTGGTCTGGAACATATTTTGCTTTATTCATTGACGTGTTTTTGCTACTTTATGTTGTACATTTTTTACATGAAATTTCCAATTAATTTTTTCATCTATTGTAACTCCCAATAATGTGCTTTCTTTTACCCTTTCAATGTCTACTACGTCTATTTGTATTTGTGTTTGACTTTCCCTTCTACTGTTACCAAAGAGCATTATTTTAGTTTTACTGAGATTCAGAGATAGTCTGTTTTTGTCAAACCATCTTTTCTAATTTGTTAATTTCTTCTGTTATTTGTATTATCTTCAGAGTGTTCTCTCCTGAACAGAAAGCAGTTGTGTCATCTGCAAATAATACTAACTTGAAGTCCTTTGTAACTTTACAAATGTCATTTATATAGAGATTGAACAGTTTTTGGTCCAAGTATTGATCCCTGAGGTACCCCACAAAAATATTTTCAGCTCTGTGGAAGTGTTGATGGGAGAGATAAGAAGCGATCTTGTAACATTCCCCACTTGCGGCCCTGTGAAGAGATAGCGGTGGCCCTAAAGTCGTCTCGGTCTTTTTCTTAACTCTCCCGAGCATCTGGAAAGGGATCGGCCCCGGGCCCTGATCTGTTTCATATCCTCTCCGTTCTAAATCGTGACACACCTTGGGACACCTGTGGAAAGGAAAGGAGTGACAGGTCCACAATACAGAGTCCAAAAACCATTTGACTTCAGCGTCGTTCCAGCGGTTTTGTGTGTTCCCCTTTTGTAATTCCATTCACTCTTTCAGAATGATGAGCCAAAAGCACATTTCCCACTTAAACTAAGACACCAAACGCACAATAGCACATTTTTTTCCTCTTCCCCCACACAGGGAATGGGAACACTGTTAAATAATTCAAATGACTGTCCTAAGATGCCAATCAGAAATACTACACCCATAAAAGACACGTCTATGCTTGGCGTGGAGCGGAGGCCTTGCAGCAAATGAAGGCATTATTCTTGTTATCCTCTGGAGGATGCAGCAGCGCGAGTATTTCTTCTTCTTCGGGCTTGTCATCCACTTGTTTCTTTATTTATTTTGCACGGAGGGATGTTTAGGTTCTGAAAGAGGACATATCTGCGGGGTGAAATGACTGTCAGCCCGTTTGAATGGCGCCTTTACGCTGGCTCCAAGGTGAAAAACTGGGTTAAGGGAAGAAAAGGGTTGTATGCATCTTTATGTACACTGCCAGCCTAAATGTGTGAACATAATATTGACGTGCCCCTCTCTGGACAACCACAACACAGCGCATGTTAATTGTGACGGAATTAGAATTCACTTCAGGTCTGAATGTGGCTGCCTCCTTCTTGATGTGCCTCCTTAATCGCTGTAAAACGTCTCCGTTCTTTATTATTTCAAGACACGCGCCGGGCCAATTAGCTCGCCATTATTGCAAGGCAGGTGGTGCACTAATACAAGATAATAACACACCTTGGGCATTGAGCACTGCCACGCCGCTCAGGGGGGAGGATTTGTGATTTCAGCAATCCAGCACATTCCTCTGCAAGCCTAATTGGGATTGGTTAGGGGCGCCAGAGAGGGAAAATTACTTAGCTTTTATGTTTGGGGGGAGGATGAGGACAGAGGTGTTACTGCAAATGACAAGCTTGGAGGGCACAATGCTGTAGATTATTACACACAATTCAATTGATGTGACCAGCAGTGCAAATACAGTCTCGGTCAAAGGTTTGCACACACTTCTGAAAGACATAATGTCATGGCTGTGTTAAGTTTCCAATCATTTCTTCAACTCTTATTTTTTTGTGATAGAGTGATTGGAGCACATACTTGTTGGTCACAAAAAACTTTTATGAAGTGTGGTTCTTATCTGAATTTATTATGGGTCTACTGAAAATGTGACCGAATGAAGAGGTAAGGGACAAGAATGTATAAAACAAATTAAATTATTGTTAAAATAAAAAATAAAAAAAACATACTTATTCATATTTAGATGGTCCTCATCTTTGATTTTTATTCACCTTTGTTTTTCTTAATTATCCAATTTCAATTAATCTTTTTTGTTTCATTTATTCTTTCCCAATTTTTTTTTTTTATTAACCAATTCAATTATTCTTTTTTTTTGTTACTTATTAACCACTTTGACATTCTTGTCCCTTACCTCTTATTCATTGTTTTATTTTTAACCAATTTTTTCCCCTTTTGTTTTCATTATCCAATTTAGAATGTTTTTCTCTTTCCCAGACCGAGGAAAGTTAATTGGTCAACACTCACAATGATTAATTATTCATGTTCCTATTCCCACTCATCCCAGCCTAGGAATTACTGATGGTACACTTATTAACTTTAGCCTCAGCACACAGGAGGAGCTAACCCTCGAGGTTACCCTTGACTTTTGGACTATTTGTTATTATTACCCATACTTACCTTTTTAACTATAAGTTAATTAACCAGTTACCTCTTAGCTTTACTCTGTGTGGGGGAGGTGAAACACCCCCACATTGTCCAGCGTCCCCACTCCTGCATACTTTGGCTTGGCAAGCCAATCGACCTGACTGGGATTGAACCCAGAACCCTTTGATTGGGAGCTAGCTGTTCAACCATTCAGCTACCTTGGTCTTTTTGAGACAAGATTTCGGGCCCCAATGACATGTTTAATTGAGAACCTGTCTCAGTAAACTATGATATAAAACATTTACTCTTGTTGCTGGAGTTTTCATAGTTACTGATGGACCTGACTGGGATTTGAACCCAATCCACTTTGATTGGGAGCTGGCTGCTTTAACCACTCAGCTATCCTTGATATCCTGAGAACAGATTTCGGGGCGGAATGACATATTTATTTGAGACTCTGTCACAGTAAACTCTCATATAAAACATCAACCTTTCCCGCTGGAGCTTTCATAGTTACCGACGGACCTGACTGGGATTTGAACCCAGCTACCTTTGATTGGGCCAAGGTGCTTTAACCCCTCAGCTACCCTTGGTTGTCCTCACTATGGATTTCGGGGCCCAATAACATATTCATTCGAGAATCTGTCTCAGTAAACTATGATATACAACTTCAACTCCTCCCGCTGGAGCTTTTCTTAGTTAGCAGTCAACCTGAATGGGACTTGAACTCACTATCCCATGGTTAACAGTTATTGGTGTTAACCACTCAGCCATCTTGGGTATTTTTAAGTTAAGATTTTGGGCCCCAATGACATATTTAATTGTGAACCTGTCTCAGTAAACTATGATCGAGATGCGAGAAATTACAAATTCTTCCAAGTAGAGTTTTGTCAGTTACCTATCAGTCCTTCTGGGATTCGAACCATATAGCATGTGTTGGGGAGGCACCGGTTTTAACCACTCAGTTATCTTTGGTCTTCTTGAAAGAAGATTCCAGGCATCAATGACACATATAATTAGGGCACTCTGTCTCAGTTAAACTACAATGGAGTTTAACACAACTGAATACCAATCCAACCAACTGGAATTCAAACCCAGATCCTAAAATGGAGAGTGTGTAGTGTTAACCATTGAGCTATCCTGGTTCTTGTAGAGAGAATATTGCACACACCAGCGTCCACTTTCACTTCAAAATAAACCTCGAAGGAACTTTATATAAAACTAAGGTAGTAAGTTAAGTATTGCAGCGACAATCTTTCTTATCATCGGCACATCAAGTTTAAAGGCCTACTGAAATTATTATTTTTTTATTTAAACTGGGATAGCAGATCCATTCTATGTGTTATACTTGATCATTTCGCGATATTGCCATATTTTTGCTGAAAGGATTTAGTAGAGAACATCGACGATAAAGCTCGCAACTTTTGGTCGCTGATAAAAAAAAGCCTTGCCTGTACCGGAAGTAGCGTGACGTCACAGGTTGAAAGGCTCCTCACATTTCCCCATTGTTTACAATGCAGCGAGAGAAAGATTCGGACCGAGAAAGTGACGATTACCCCACTAATTTGAGCGAGGATGAAAGATTTGTGGATGAGGAACGTGAGAGTGAAGGACTAGAATGTAGTGCAGGACGTATCTTTTTTCGCTCTGACCGTAACTTAGGTACAAGGGTTCATTGGATTACACACTTTCTCCTTTTTCTATTGTGGATCACAGATTTGTATATTAAACCACCTCGGATACTATATCCTCTTGAAAATGAGAGTCGAGAACGCGAAATGGACATTCACAGTGACTTTTATCTCCACGACAATACATCGCCGAAGCTCTTTAGCTACGGAGCTAACGTGATAGCACATCGGGCTTAAATGCAGATAGAAACAAAAGAAATAAACCCCTGACTGGAAGGATAGACAGAAAATCAACAATACTATTAAACCATGGACATGTAACTACACGGTTAATGCTTTCCAGGCTGGCGAAGATTAACAATGCTGTTGCTAACGATGCCATTGAAGCTAACTTAGCAACGGGACGTCACAGAGCTATGCTAAAAACATTAGCTATCCACCTACGCCAGTCCTCATCTGCTCATCAACACCCGTGCTCACCTGCGTTCCAGCGATCGACGGAGCGACAATCATAGATGCGGTCGGCGGCCCGGAGACAGAGGAAGTCAAGGTGAGGTCGGCGGCTAGCGCGTCTGCTATCCATTTCAAAGTCCTCCTGGTTGTGTTGCTGTAGTTCACCGCTAATACACCGATCCCACCTACAACTTTTTTCTTTGCAGTCTTCATTGTTCGTTAAACAAATTGCAAAAGATTCACCAACACAGATGTCCAGAATACTGTGGAATTTTGAGATGAAAACAGAGCTTTTTTGTATTGATTCAATGGTGTACCAATACTTCCGGTTCAACGATTAACGTCACGCGCATACGTCATCATACATAAACGTTTTCAACCGGAAGTTTAGCGGGAAATTTAAAATTGCACTTTATAAGTTAACCTGGCCGTATTGGCATGTGTTGCAATGTTAAGATTTCATCATAGATATATAAACTATCAGACTGCGTGGTCGGTAGTAGTGGGTTTCAGTAGGCCTTTAAACTTGACGTCCATTGCACCAGTCGCCCGGTCGCCCATCTCTGCGGTCCCCTCCAAGGTTTCTCATTGTATCCCATTGGGTTGAGTTTTTTTTGCCCTGATGTGGGGTCTGTGCCGAGGATGTAGTTGTGGCTTGTGCAGCCCTTTGAGACACTTGTGATTTAGGGCTATATAAATACAATTTCATTGATTGATTGATTGAAAAAAACATTTTAAAGCAGGACATATATGGAGAATGGCGCCGCTGGCATGAATGCTACTTAAATAGGGTTGGCTTTAGATTTAAAATGTAGGTCTAGATTCAACATTTAGCTTAAGATTTAACATTTCAATATCAAATTTAGAGTTTAAACCTAAATGTGATGACAAGTGGCTAAATCTGAGAAAAGGGAGTTAAATCTGAGAAATTAATCTGCTAGAAAAGAGTGACTGAAGGTTTACATTCGGCACCCATTTCATTTGCAGGCTGTTTATTTTTTGATTGGCTGCCTGTGTGGCCTCACACAGGTCGTCAATGGCAAGCATGCACACAGTGGGCTACTTGAATTCAAATTGTCACCCAGAGCTACTAATTCGCTCCAGTAGAGACAAGACGATGAATTACAAATCAACAAATCACAAATCAAAATGTAATGTCATCGTATGATTAAACATGTCATAAGGTTCTTGCAAAGATAAGCCAATTTAGAAGGCAACTGTGACAGAAGTAGAGGGATAAAGACATGATGACACAGCTATTCGGATGAGGAAGCAATTATCAGCGATACCAAACTCCTGCATCTGCCAGGAACGTATAATAATTTCACTTTTTCCAATATATATTTTTTTTGTCCACAAATATTTTTGGGGAAATATGTGTGTGTGAATAAACAGAATCTTAGGTCCAACAGACTATAGTGCAGGTGCTGTCCAAACTGGAGGAAATATGCGCTCAGCATGTCAATCAAACGGATCCTACAGGCCTCATTATCCTACATAAAGTCCTTAGTATAATGATGTTGTCAGCGGGCACAGGCATGCGGTGTCTTCACGCCGCCTGTGTCGCTTCGTTTAGACACGCCCTCAGAGTCCTGGCAGCTATCATTGCTCATAACCACAGTGTCAGTCAAAAGATACGAGGTTCCTGAAACAGCATCCTGCCCTTTGGAGGTGATGTGTGTGTTGCTCATAGTGGTCCCTAATCTCCGGTTTGCGTTTTTTTTACGCGGTTGAAGTTTTGCACGTTTCTTGCACACCCTGCGTAGAGGATCAGACAATCACAATCAGAAATACTTTATTAATCCCAGAGGGAAAATTAAGATTTTCAGCACAATCCCATTCAAGAGGAGACAAACATTACAGGGAGACAGAACAGGATTTCTGACGGGTTTGATTGATTGATTGATTGAGACTTTTATTAGTAGGTTGCACAGTGAAGTACATATTCCGTACAATTGACCACTAAATGGTAACACCCGAATACATTTTTCAACTTGTTTAAGTCGGGGTCCACTTAAATTGATTCATGATACAGATATATACTATCATATATACTATCATCATAATACAGTCATCACACAAGATAATAACATTGTTGTAGCTGCCCGGAGGTGAACTTTTATTGCGGTTTTGAAGGAGGATAGAGATGCCCTTTCTTTTATACCTGTTGGGAGAGCATTCCACATTGATGTGGCATAGAAAGAGAATGAGTTAAGACCTTTGTTAGTTCGGAATCTGGGTTTAACGTGGTTAGTGCAGCTCCCCCTGGTGTTGTGGTTATGGGTCTGCCAGCCTTCCAAAAAAAGGTGAGAAACAGTTAAACGCTGGGGGGTGGGGGGGATGAGTAAAAATAAAAAACAAATTCAGTCCAAGCCTGGGCCCCTGGGTCCAGACTGAGGCCAAAGAAGAAGAAAAAACCTCATAGCCATAGCACACAAACATGTGTGTAAGAGGGAAACATCAAAGAACACAAAGGACATTAAAGACATTAAAGAGAACAGAGCTGATGCCACCAGCTGTCACTCCAGCAGTGCCATTTCTACATACAGCTACAAAAGTAAAACAACAACAACCACAACAAAAAAATCATTATCCAATAATATATATTGCGCACACACGATTGCACCATGCATAGACGAGCAACCAAACAAAAACATAATTTCAACACCCACACACACTGTGGTGGCCTCTGCGGTGTTCCACACCATCGTCTGCTGGGGCGGGGGGAGCATGGCCAGAGACAGGAGCAGACCCAACAAAGCAACCAAGAGAGCCGACTCCACCCTCGGCCGTCTACTAACTCTCGGCCAGTGTCCAGTCTGCATGGATGAGCGAGGATACGTCCAGGAGACCGAGGTGTCCGATACCTGCTCATTCAGCCAAGACACTGTGAAGCTTGTCCGTCAGCTCCGCAGCCCTGTCTCTTCATCCGCATCTCCTCCAGTCTCTCCAAACGGACTCTGGTGTGGCAAAGACCCAACAGTTGGTCCCCACGGTCAAAAGGCTCCCGGGAGGCAGATCCAGAAGTTCACAAAAAAGCACTGCAGAAGTCACCAAAGTGCCACCCCTTGTCACACAGTCCCAAAGGGTCCCGAACTAAAAGGAAAAAAAAAAACACATGGAAACAAGAGGGAAACATCAGGAACACAAAAGGATGACACAAGAGCACAGAGCTCCTGCCACCAGCAGCTACTATAGTGGCGCCATCTTGGGGAAAAAAAACAAAGACAAGTGCGTAAGCCTAGAATGAAGGCGGTCTCATACCTAATGAGGTGGACTTTGCCATGACACCTTTTTTGTTTGGCTGTGTGAAAATCACATAGGACAGGGCTCTCCACTCTACCAACCGAGCTATGCCGATAAAATATATGTAGTGTTCATCGTGTGAGGCAATGCAAATAAAAAATAGTTACCCAGGGCCATTTTTTGTGGGTCATTATTTGAAAGTATATTTCACATCCCCTAATATGTATCTACTTATTTTCGTATTAATTTTTAATTTATTTATGTACGTTTTCATCTTATTTTGTGTTTAAAAACAATAAAGACAGAAATATAACCTTAGAGGAAAATCAAATTTAAAACATGTGTATGCACGTACAACCCTTAAAACCTTTATTTCTTTCTTCTTTCTTTCTTTAGTTTATTTCAAACATCAACACACTTACATCATAATACATCACACATTAGCATATCAATATGTGGAATTGAATTATAGAATGGATTAACCAAATAAATCAAACAAAGCACCAATATGATTCAGTTTAAGGGACTGTTCAAACTACAAGTGTTCACAAAGTACACAGAACAAGAATTATAATGAACATCTTGAACCTTTTTTTTTCTTTTAAGATAAAGGTTATTTATGTATTTAATATTTGTTTACTTACTATGGTATATTATTAATTTATTATTTATTTATTCACTGTTCTGTTACAAACAGAGAACAAGAAAATGGGATAACATTGCTATTGTATGAAAAGGGGTAGGATTAAATAAGCTCTGCTTCTTCCCACTCCTTTTCGCATGTGCTGTAATAAAACAACTGGAAATATGTGATGCATTACATTGTATCGTATGCATGTTCCAAATAAACTAAGACTGAACTGAAAAGGCTGTAATGCTGACAAAGGTGCACCAACAAAGTATTGAGCAAAGGGTCTGAATACTTATGTACATGTGATTTGAGTTTTTTATTTTTAATAAATGTGCTAAAATGTCTTCTTTTGTCTGTCAAAATGGGGTCGGGAATGTACAGTAATGAGAAGTAAAAATAACTTCTGATTTTAGCAAATGGTTGCAAATGAAACAAACCTCTCCAGGGGCCCAGGTTTAGACCGATCCCCCCCCCCCCCCCCCCCCCCCCCCATTGTTTACCTGTATCTCACCTTTTTTGTAAGCGGCGCCGGAAGTTGGCAGACCTGTCAGCGATCCTGTTCTGTCTCCTGTAATGTTTGTCTGCTCTTGAATGGGATTGTGCTGAAAATTGTAATTTCCCCTCGGGGATTGATAAATTATTTCTGATTCTGATTCTGACTCTGATACCCACTGTAGGTGTGAAAATAGAAGTAACTGAATTATTTGACAAATCAGACCAATTTATTGCATGGCATCGTACTGTAAAAAGTGGCATGATGTCAGAGAAGGCTGCACAATATTTCAATGTTTACTTACAAACTAGGAACAATATCATATTATGCACTGTCATCTGTGACAGTAGAAATGTTCTCATTTCAGCCTACAAGAATTCCACTTACAACTAGAGAAAGCATGTTGCAGTAAATTGTAGATGTTTTTTTTACACACACACAAAACTACGGTTGTAGTCCAACAACCATTAAAAAAATTGCTACTAATTGAATCAGAAGTTACTCACAAGTTACTTAAAGGGCCTACTGAAACCCACTTCTACCGACCACGCAGTCTGATAGTTTATATATCAATGATGAAATCTTAACATTGCAACACATGCCAATACGGCCGGGTTAACTTATAAAGTGCTATTTTAAATATACCGCAAAACTTCCGGTTGAAAACATCTATGTATGATGACGTATGCGTGTGACGCCAATGGTTGAAACGGAAGAATTCGGACACCATTGTATCCATACAAAAAGCTCTGTTTTCATCGCTAAATTCCACAGTATTCTGGACATCTGTGTTGGTGAATCTTTTGCAATTTGTTTAATGAACAATGAAGACTGCAAAGAAGAAAGCTGTAGGTGGGAACGGTGTATTAGCGGCTGGCTGCAGCAACACAACCAGGAGAACTTTGACTTGGATAGCAGACGCGCTATCCGACGCTAGCCGCCGACCGCATCGATGATCGGGTGAAGTCCTTCGTCGCTCCGTCGATCGCTGGAACGCAGGTGAGCACGGGTGTTGATGAGCAGATGAGGGATGGCTGGCGTAGGTGGATAGCTAATGTTTTTAGCATAGCTCTGTGAGGTCCCGTAGCTAAGTTAGCTTCAATGGCGTCGTTAGCAACAGCATTGTTAAGCTTCGCCAGGCTGGAAAGCATTAACCGTGTAGTTACAGGTCCATGTTTAGTATTGTTGATTTTCTGTCTATCCTTCAGTCAGGGGTTTATTTATTTTGTTTCTATCTGCAGTTAAGCACGATGCTATCACGTTAGCTCCGTAGCTAAAGTGCTTCGCCGATGTTTTGTCGTGGAGGGTAAAAGTCACTGTGAATGTCCATTTCGCGTTCTCAACTCTCATTTTCAAGAGGATATAGTATCCGAGGTGGTTTAAAATACAAATCCGTGATCCACAATAGAAAAAGGAGAAAGTGTGGAATCCAATGAGCCCTTGTACCTAAGTTACGGTCAGAGCGAAAAAAGATACGTCCTGCAATGCACCTCTAGTCCTTCACTCTCACGTTCCTCATCCACGAATCTTTCATCCTCGCTCAAATTAATGGGGTAATCATCGCTTTCTCGGTCCGAATAGCTTTCGCTGCTGGTGTAAACAATGGGGAAATGTGAGGAGCCTTTTCAACCTGCGACATCACGCTACTTCCGTTACAGGCAAGGCTTTTTTTATCAGCGACCAAAAGTTGCAAACTTTATCGTTGATGTTCTCTACTTAATCCTTTCAGCAAAAATATGGCAATATCGCGAAATGATCAAGTATGGCACATAGAATGGATCTGCTATCCCCGTTTAAATTAAAAAAATGCATTTCAGTAGGCCTTTAATACTTAATACAGAATACCTCCTCCTACTCTAGTAATTATTTGATTGACTACTTATTATTTTTACTTGCGTCATATTACTGGAAAGTAATGGTACTCTTACTGAAGTAAAGTTTTGGGCTACTCTCCCCACCTCTGCGTGCGGCGTTTGTACACTGCATCCAAACTTTAGTGCACCACAATGTTTCACCTTCCTCCGGGTGCTGGACTTATTGCAGCCTCAAAAGCACAAAGGAGCAAAATTATTACTTTGATGTACTTGCCGTATTTTCCAGACTATAGGTGGGTTGCAATCACGTGACCTAGAGCAGGGGTCGGCAACCCAACATGTTGAAAGAGCCATATCGCACCAAAAATACAAAAAGCAAATCTGTCTGGAGCCACAAAAAGTTAAACACCTCATGTAAGTGTTATAATGAAGTCAACACATTAAGTAAGTGTCTCAGAGGGTTAGATAACTCCTAGAAATCACTGGCTTAAAACTGCCAAAGGTACAGATGTGTGTTCCCAAGTTAAAGGAAAAGGACAGGCTGTCTTCTTCTAATGGATTTATTACAATCTTTGCAAGCTGGGTAACGTTTGCTGTGGTCTGGAACAACATGGCACACAATCAGAAATGCAGCCAATACTACATACAGATAGTGTGTCATGAGACATGCAAATATAAATTAAATACACAGAGGACATAAAGTTAAAGTTAAAGTACCAATGATTGTCACACACACTAGGTGTGGTGAAATGTGTCCTCTGCATTTGACCCATCCCCTTCTTCACCCCCTGGGAGGTGAGGGGAGCAGTGGGCCGCGCCCGGGAATCATTTTTGGTGATTTAACCCCCAATTCCAACCCTTGATGCTGAGTGCCAAGCAGGGAGGTAATGGGTC